>NC_056729.1:679695111-679805931 GCF_019279795.1 Protopterus annectens
TGTAAGGGCAGGAGTTGGGGCTATTTAGGATGCTGTGTGCAATTTGCAATTGTGATATTTAAAGCTTGTGGGAGAACTCAGGCCATCTTAAGCGCTTCAAGGATATATAGTGATGGGATTTGTAGCTATTACTGGCTGAGAATCTTGCTATCTTGTTATAGGAGGCTTCTAGTTTGGTTAAGAGATTATTTTAGAGGTTAGTAAGTATGGGAGCAGCATACAGCAGGGATGGTAGAATAAATGTTTGAGCCAGTATAGGTCTAGATTTGTTAGGTATATATTTGTTGTTGCGGTATAGAAGACCTAGTTTTTGACTGCACTTTTTGATACAGTTTAAGATATGTAGGTCGAATTTTAATTGGTTGTCAATAGCAATGCCAAGCAATTTGGTGTTCGAGTTGGTGGCGATAATTGTATTATCTAAGGAGGAGATGGTGAAGTTGTCTTTAGTGGGACTGTGGTTTTTCGGAAGGAAAACGAGAAGCTTGGTCTTTTTGGGGTTGAGAAGCAGGTTTTCAGTTAGCCATTGTTCTACTAGGTGCAGAGTCTGGTGAGTGACAGTTTGGAGATTTTGTATATTGTCGTATGTGTTAATTATTGTGGAGTGATGTGCATTCTGTATTAAGGTAGAGTGGGGGCAGGAGACATGGAGGTTATTTGTAAATATATTAAAAAGTAGGGGGCCCAGGATAAAACCCTGGGGAACCTCGGCCTTAAGACGGAAAGGGGAGAAGGAGGTTTGCCATCTGACAGACTGACATCTGTTTGAGAAGTGGTAGTTAAACCAGGAGGTAGAAAGTTGTTGGTTGGAAAGTTTGTTTAGCAGGATGGGATGGGAAATGGTATCAAATGCTTTGGATAAGTCAAGGAATAGAGCTGATATGAGTTTATTATCTCTGGCTTGGGCAATGTTGTGTTTGAAAGATAAGAGGGCAGTGGTACTACTGTGTGAGGGTCAGAAATCGTGCTGTGTGGGTGTAATTAGGTCTGTAAGAGGTGGTTTAGTATTTATCTATGTATACATTTTTCCAGTATCTTGGATAAGGGGGATAAATATGGCAATAGACATGTAATTTGAGGGTTCTGTAAATTTCCTCCCCTATGGAGGGGTACTATGAAGAATTTGTTCCAGACTTCTGGTACTGTACTTTCTTGGATGGATCTATTGAAAAGTATAGATACAGGGGTATGCTATGGATTTGGCTGCATGTTTAAGAAATAATGGAAGGAATTTCTCGGCTGATGGGGAACAGGGTTTGAGTTTGTTAAGAAGTGATCTGATGAAGGATGTTGCCAAGGGTGCTAGGGAGAATGATGGAAGAGATGAGGTGGGCAGTGGAATCTTTAAATCAAGAGTTCTGGTTTAGTAAACTTTTCTACTGCTTCGATAAAACAGTTGCTAAGTAGGCTTGTAGCTTCATTAGAAGTTTTGTTAGGGAAGGGGTTTGGTGAAGAGTGGTTCCCTGGAGATAGAAGTTTGTTTATGGAGTGCCAGAATTTATTCGTGTTGAAATGTGGGTTGCGCAGAGATTTTTGATAAACATTTTTGTCTAGTAGGACCTGCTTTGTTTGTTTGGTTGCAAAGCCATTTATACAAGTTCAGGTGGAAAGTTTTTTTTTTTTCAGTGCTCTCCAGGCACTGTCTCTCTCGTTCATAAGTGACAGTTGCCTGGGTTAGCCATGGTGCATAATTACATTTTAGCCTAATTTTTCTACTGAGAGCCAGGGTGTTATGGGTTTCTAGGAATAAACTGTTGAAGCTTTGGACATCCCAGAATAGCTGGGATTAAGGGGTAATGCATGTAGGAATGACCAGTTTACAGTGGAAGTAATTCATTTAGGGTGACAGGGTTGTAGCTTTTAAGGTTACGAGACTCTCTGTATTGGTGGCTCTTGTTAAGATTGGGAGAGTGCCTTACCACTGGGGTAGAGAGGTGATCACTAAGGGAGCTAGGTAGGGTGGAAGTGTTATGATAGCACTGGGGGTTGGATACTGATATCTAGTCGAAAACAGAGCTATTCTGGGATTTTTTTTTGCTGGTGTGTGGGTAAGGTGATCAGCTGACTAAAGCCATACAGGTTTACAGAGTAGCTAGGGGATGCAGAATTAACAAGGTTCCAGTCACTATTCATATCCCCAAGGATGATGGTTTCATAGGGAATGGATATAGAAATCCACGAGAGAAACTGCTCGAGTATTGGAGTGTTTTTACCTGTGAGTATGTAGATGGCTGCAATGACAAGTTTTTTTGTATTGGTTTAGGTTACAGGTTGCTATATCTATTTCAGCAGGGCACAAATCAGGGGATAGCTACTGAGAAGGGGAAGACAGAGCTGGTCAGGGTACAGTACAGCTACTCCACTCTTCTTTTTTTTACTTCTATCCAGTTAATTATAATAACCTGGGGGGGGGGGGTTCGCAGTTTGCAATACAAGGTTTTAGCCATGTCTGAGATAGAGCAAGCATATCTGAATTATACTGAGAAATCCAGGTGTGAAGGAGGGTGACTTTTATTGATAATGTTTTGTACATTCATTGAAAAAAAGACAGATTTTTGAAAGCTTGTGACTATAATGAGTTATTTGTGAGGCAGTTGGAAAGGGGGTGCTGTATAAGTATGGTTAGAGTGCTGTTGGCAAGGGCCTGGGTTGGTGTGAATATCACCAGATAACAGGATTATTGTGCTTTGAAGTAGATGTATAAAGAAATATTTGAAAGGGAACTAATGTTCTGATTTGATTGAAGGTTGGGGATTTGGTATGTACAGTACTTTGAACTTTTGAAATGATATAGTGATTTGGTTAAAGATAAAAGGGGGCAGAAGGGGTGTAGTAGCTAATTGTGTGATGGGTTAAGAGTGTGGGAGATGGGGTGGTAAGTAGGTGAGGAGTATGGCAAGTGGTCAGAGCAGAGAAAATAATTACAAATATTGGGGAGAAAAAGAGTTTTGAAAGGTATAGCCATGATTTAGTTTCAGCTCAGAAATAATTAAAGGGTAACAATTTGTTTAAGGCTAGTAGAAGAAATCAGGAATTAACTGAAGGAGTTTTCTAAAGTAAGTGACTGAAAGAGTTAAAAGTAGGTAAGGCTCAGGAGGGGGTGGGGAGTGGGTGTTACAGTTAATGGTAATGTGTGGTATACGTAGAGGAAAGGTATGTGTATTGGCTAGTGCAGAGGTGGGGCAAAGCAGGTTTAGCTATAAAGGAAATGTCAGGGGTGGGTGGGAATGGCAGTAGAAGGAGAGTGAGGGTGAACGGAGCAGGATGAGCCAGAAAAGCTGGACCAGGCCAGCTTCGAAGAAAATAAGGAAAACCAAGCTCAGTCAATTCCAGGTCAGTGTATTGCAGTATCTTCCCAATAACTAGAAATCTTGTGCTACTATCTCGTACAGTGTGGTGAAAAGGACCACCACTTCTATAGGTAAAAACAATACAAGTATGGGCTTGCAGGTACATAGATAAACCTTTTCCAAGATAAGGAAAGTAGTTTTAAGTAATTGACCTGGGAGTACAATAGGAAGAGGAAAAAATGGGGGTGGAGACCAGTAGTGTGCACACTTGCAGTAAAAGGGCTATAGCAAAATGTCTTCAGTTTAGATGACAGTTTAAATACAGCTCTCACATGCACTAGTTTAGCTGAAAGCACTTCAGCATTCCATCGACGCAGGGTCTCTCAGTGCAGGGCAGCCAGACAGCCTTTGGTTTACTGGAGGTTTGCCAGGACATAGAATACATTTTTTGTTGAGGGAACTGGGAATACAAAGGAAAAGGAGGTAAATATTAGGTCTGAAGTTTTAAAACACTCTGATTAACAAGCAACTAAGAGGATGCAGTGGAGGAGCAGCACACCTTGTAAGAAACAGCACAATTCTATGAGCAACACAAAATGCAAGGAAAGCAGAGAAAAAAAACAAACAAAAGGTAACTGCAGCTGATATCAAGCTATTATAACATACACTACACTAGTATGTATTGTTATAAAGGTTATGAAGAGAAGACATTAACTACTAAGATGCTACACACAATTTAGCATTCTCCACTAAGTCAGGAATAACAGTGATATTATACAGAAACAGAGTCACTTGTAACCCATTTGCAATAGGGATATAAATGATTGGTTGATATCAGAGTATAGTCAAAAGGAAAGAAATACAGGAGTCCTAAACAAAAGACCAGAACTACTACAGTTTTTAGCAGAAAAGAAAACAGGAGCTGCCATTAAAAAAGGAATAATTAGTTCAGCATATAAAATACTGCATGACAACTACAAGAATCAATCAGAAGAGGTTAGAAAGGATTGGAAGAGAGACTGGATAAGCAATTCACAAAGAAACAATGGGAGGATATTATGTGGGTTTCCCAAACATGCAACAAAATCTAGATGATTTAGTATTTTTGCTTGGAAATCTTTATATACATATTTTTATACCCAGAGTAGACTCCAGAGAATTTTTCCTCAGGTAGACAGCAAATGTTGGAGATGTGATGGGGAATAAAGAAGTAATTGGGAACATTTTCTGGGAGTGCAGTGAGTTGGTGGACTTTAAGGATTCCCTGCGGGATGCACTGTCAGAAATGCAAGGGGGGGGGGGGGTAGATTGGTGATGAGGGAGATGATTTTTCTGAGCTATTATACAGAATTTGTATTGCCTAGACATGGTAAGGCTTTGCTGTCTCTAATTATGGTGGCTGCCAAAAAAGCAATTACTAGAAAATGGAAATCAAAATCTAAACTATACTAGAAGTAGTGAATATAGCAACAGGGATAAAAACTAGAATTGAGAGCTCTAGAAAAGGGTAGGAGCAAACTACACAGGGAAAAAAACGCGAACTATGGGAACAATATATACAGTGGAGGAATGAGGTTTAAAAGAAGTCAGGACATAAATGAGTTATGTAATGTAGGAGTGAAAACGGTTTGGTAGATAAGTGATCTATGTTTGCAACTGGGAAGTGTTTCTCAATGGTTTGTGATATAAAATGCTTGCAACTAGGACTGTGTCAGTGTGGTTTGTTTTCATTTACATAAATTAATGATCGTCTGTTGTAAGTAATGGTTTAATGTTTCTCGTTTATAAAAAAAAGAGCAGGAACTGAATAATATACGTAATGTTGCTTAGATTATATTATATACAGATATATATCTGAAGTATGATACTTATGTTAACTTAATACAATTTGATTACTTTTATTCATTTCATCCTGTAGCTGTTGTACCTTCCCTACCCCTCTGTTCATTGTGCCTGCACAGAAATTTGCACAGGTTTCTTTCCTGAGTGACCCCACCTGGGATTCACAGCATAAAGCAATTTCCACCTTTTCCACTGAAGCTGGCTATCTTAACTAAGTAAAACCTCTGGGAAGCAAGAACCTGACTCCCTTCAGCTTTTCAACTGTAATAGGTGAACTACAATATAGTTTCTGTAAACTGTTGAGGCTTAATGGTGTACACACAACAACAGTGAAGGGATCTAGCCAACTGCCACTAGATGGGGCTATACTACTTAGAATCAGCCTTACACTCACACAGTGCTCCAGTCCCAAACATTTACTTTTTAATTTGGTAAAGTAATTTTGCTCCCTCATTGACTACATTTGCTAGTTTATCCCTAGGATCCAATTAAAATTAGCCTGAAAATTGGTGTAAATTTAAAAAAGAATGAAACAAATTAAAGTACAGCCAAAAACATTGCTTACATACAATCATACAAACCAAAACAAAAGCCCAAGGTAACTCTCAGAGTCTGTATTAGCCCTGCTCAGCTCGCTCTGCTCCCCTCGCTGCCCCCAAATTCCACCTGCCCCCACTAGTGCTAAATTTAAACCAGACTTTGCCACTCCCTTGCCACTCCCCTCCTGCTAAGTACCAATCAGCACCTCACACATCATTGAGCAACCCTGCCCCTTGAACCCATTTCCTTCTCTCTCATTCTTCCACACCCTGTTAGCACAGTCAGCCATCAAATTTGGCCTGCCCCCTATCAAAATGCAAACAAGCAAAAAAACATTACCCAAATGCCTATACAGTTTCTATTTTACCATCTCACTGCCTACGAACAAACACCTGACCATGGTATTCACTACCCAAATGGTCAGACACCCATGACTTCACACACCAAACACTTTACCTTCCCCAAGCACAGAAAATATACCACCCCCTGTACAGCCACAAAACATAATCCTAAAGACAAAGACTATATAAAGCTTATAAACAAACTCCTAAAGCTCAGACTATCCTGTCACTATAACCTTATAAACACATGGAGATATTCATCCCAACCCTGGCCCACCCACACCAATAACCTTGACTCCCCTACCACAACCCCCACGGTCAAGCTACCTATGAATACTCCCACTAGGTCCCTCCTAGCATTTCACCTAAATATTAGAAGTATTAACAATAAGATTCCCAACCTACACGCCCTCCTAGCAACCCACTACCCAGACATTGTGTTACGGAAACCCGTCTAAAACCTAGTATTACTGACTGAGATACTACCTCCAGGATACAATATTCATGGGTTAGACCGTGCTACAAGGAAAGGAGGTGGGATAGCAGTCCTTTACAAAAATACTCTAACCGTTAGAGACATCATTCAACCTCCCCAATTCAATAGCGCAGAACTCCTCATAACCAAGCTACAGCTTAACCAAAACAAACACTTGAACATGGTCTCTGCATACATTTCACCAGGCAACAACCTAAATACCCTAGATCATTTCCTTTACTGGTTTATCCACTACCTATCCCCAAGAAACCATAGTTCTTGATGATTTTAACACCGACTGGCACCCCTGCTCCGACCCCCCCCCACTCACTCATATAAACTTATCTGGGTTTAAACAGACCATAACCTCTCCCACTAGGATAAACAAATCAACCAACAAGGAAAGTATCCTAGTTAATAACCAACCCCAACTGTACACAGCTGGTACTCTCCCTGATGACCTCAGCGACCATCGTCTAACCTACATCATAAAACCTAAGGCAGGAAACCCTCACCAGCCCAAATATAAAACATTTAGAAACAGGGAAAAACATTGATGCTGCTATATTCCAAAATGAATTAAAAGCAGTTGACTGGTCAAAACTAAAAAATCTAACATTGGAGGAGGCCATAGATCACTTTAACACTAAATTCTTAAGTATCCTTGATTCCCATGCTCCAGCATGTACAATAACAACTAGATCAAATACATCACCATGGCTCACAAAAGATACCAAACCTAAAACCAAAACTAGAAACAGAGCCTGGGACAGCTGGAGAACAACCAAAGCCCAACTTGACCATCTAAAATATCGTCAACTCAGGAATGATACAAAAAAATCTATTTTACTGGATAAAAAAAAGCTTTTACCAAAATCTCCTACAAAAACACCACAACAACCCTCAAAAGTTCTGGGCAGGCTTAAATCAACTACTTTGTCCAGGTCACTCCACCAGCCCAACCCCGGCTAACTACACCCATAGTTCCCCAGAGACCATAGCTAGCACCTTTAATAACTTTTTCACTGAAACAATCCAATTCCTAGCAAATCAACTAACCCCCTCTAACTTAAACCACATGCCTAATCTACCCAATAAATCACCCGGAATTTAGCTTCCAACCAATATCCACTAGTTTTATCAAAACACTTCTAAAAAAACTAAAACCTACCACCCTCGCTGCTGACCTCCTCCCTGCAGAGTACCTACAAATAGCTGCAGATGCCATTGCATATCCCATATCTATCCTCATCAACAGAAACTTATCCGAAAATGCTATCCCCTCCTTCTGGAAAATATCTCATCATCCCACTCCATAAAGGTGGTAGCTCCTCAGACATATCCAATTATAGAGCCATTGCCATTCTTTCCCCACTAGCCAAAATAATGGAGACGTGTACACAAGCAACTAATGCAAAACCTCACACAGAATAACTTACTATCAGACTCCTAGCATGGTTTCAGGCCATACCACAGCACCACTTCAGCCCTCCTTTCCTTTACTACTGCCATAAACCAAAACAGGAATGACAACCGGCTAACCTCTGCCCTCTTTCTCGACCTATCAAAAGCCTTTGACATGGTCAACCATGAACTTCTCATCTTTCACTAAAATCTATTTCCCTCAACAAGCCTGCTATCCAGTGGTTCCAGACCTACCTGACTGGTAGACAGCAGGCGGTATTATGGCAGGGCAAACTCTCCAGCCAGTTACCTCTCACACTTGGTGTCCCTCAAGGGTCCATACTAGGTCCACTACTCTATTTTTATCAACAACGTCCACACTGCTATCCCTAAAGCCACCAGCATTCAATACGCAGATGATTCCACTCTCATCTGCTCAGCCACCTCCCCATCCGACTTGAAAATCTTAACCCAAAATACATTTAACACTATTGAGAACTGGCTCACCAACCAATGCCTACTTCTGAACCCCAATAAAACTAAACTTCTACTCTTCTCTCCCACTAGTAGATCCACCACACTTTCATTCTCTGTCACATCTAACAATGGTACCACTATTTCCCCAGATAATCACACCAAACTTCTAAGGGTTATCATAGACAACAATCTCAAATTTGACCTACAGGTCAACAAAACCATACAGACCATCAATAAGAAGCTTGGATCACTGTATAGAAACAAGCCATTTTTAACCCCACTGGCTAGGACTGCAATCGCCCGATCACACCTACTCTCTACTCTTTTATATGCCTCGCCTGTACTCTCAAACCTCAACAAATCCGAATGAGGTAAGCTGTCCCATAGCTACAATCATATTGCCAGATTTGCCACTGGCTCCACCTACAGAACCCACCACTGCCAGAACCTTAAACAACTAGAGTGGCTAGAACTGCCCAGCTTAATTCAATCAACTCTTAATAGCGCACAAAATTTTGTACCACCCTGAGGATACTCCCTCACTTAAAAATATTATTAAGCCATATAGCAACCTAAGATCCCTACGGTCAGCCGATAAACTACTGGTCCACACTCACAAAGCTAATAACTCTGCAGGTGAATCCCTATTTGCCAACTTCATTGGCAAAACCTGGAATTTGTTGCCAAACTATATAACCCTACAATCCTCAGTCTCTTCAAAAAAAACCTCAACCAGTATCTCAAAGTGAATTGGCTATGCCCATGTACCAACCCTGATTAAGTTATAAACTAAAAGCATATTCTGCAATTATCATAACTTGTAACTACATCACCAAACTCTGCTTCCAATCTGATGTCTCTTACTTTTGTCTGTCCATGAGAACTGCGAGTCCCTACTAGGGAACACTACTAACCCATTGTATATAATCACTTTGTTTTTATAATTGTTTGCTAACTTCTGTGTAATCTATGTAAGTTTGTTTATGTGGAGCTTTTCTCCATGGGCCTCCGCTGAAAATGGACATGTATCCAGTTGGACTATCCCGGTAAACAAATGTAAAATAAATAAAATAAATAAATAAATGTAAATTTGCCTATGTCAAGTGATAATTCAATAAAGGTGTTAAAAAGCTTACAGGAACATTCCTGTCCAAGGAAAGGAAAAGGCATTTGCCCTCCAGGTCTTCTTGCATCAAGTCTTGGAGAAGAATCTTGTCATAGAGGAGGTAAATCGGTCTGCAAGTGTAACTCCCCACAGATGGATTAAATCATGGCAGACCCCCTAATCTAGTTTCCATTCACGAGGGTCTGCCCTGGTCCTGCTCAGCTTGTCTGCCACACAATTTTGCTCTGACAACATTTGGGATGCCTGCAGAATGAGACTCTGCTGTAAGATTATATACAATGTTAACACAGCTAGTCTGCAAAGGGAGTTCAATCTGGTTACCCCTCGCTTGTTAATGTACCACGTGACTGTGGTATTATTTAACAACTTGAAGATGTCCAGGGGAACAAAGACGATTTGGAGAGTTGAGCGCCTTGATCATGGTAAACATCTTGTTTATATTTCTCTGCTTTTATCTGTCCTTGGTATTTTACACTCCTTACATTTTTATCTATCCTGAAATTGCTCCCAAGCAAAGTTCAGAGAGTCTGTGGTGACTGACTGTTTTGGAGCAGACAGGGGGACACCTGGATTTAGGGAAATCTGCAATCTCCAAGTGATTTCTCTACTGACAAATCCCAGCACTGGGATTTGAAAAGACAAAGGATGTTCGCGATGGAACAGAGAGATGAGATACCACTGTATCTTTCCTATGTGGACGCTTGCCAGGGTACCATAAGAATCATAGATGCCATAAGACTCAAAAGTCTGAGGTATTTCCTTGTAGTTACCAAAGTCTGAGTGGAAAACTTTAGAAATAGATAAAGATATACAGTTATTGTTTCCTGTGGAAAAGCAACTCTTGGAACTGAAGTGTCTAGCTTTGCCCTCAGTAAAACAACACTGTGAAGAGTAGTGAAAGACTTCTGAAATGTTCATCTTGGAATCCCAGATTGTGAAGGGGAGATCTTACCCAAATGAGAGATTCCTGACACTTGGAGAAAGACTCTGCAAAGATAAGCAAGTCGTCTAAATATGAAAAATGTAGATACCCTGTAGCCTATAATGAGTTATCTGTTATCAAAGGGAACAATGGAGATTCAGACTTTCTAGAAGGGAAAAGGTGATGCCAAGGTGGGGGGGAAACAACAAGGTCCCTTAAATAGTCATTCTGACATGCTGGACTGTCCTTGGTTTGGGGGTGTTATAAGGATCTTTCTGAAATTGTCATTTCTTCTTAAATGTCCGTTTAACAGCATTTTGTTGAGACTATATTTATTGCTAAAATTGCATGAGGGATTACAGAACCCCTTTGAAAATTTAGAAAAGGAGGTCTGAAAAATCTTACGATATATTCCCTGTATCAACTTACCGTTTTCTTCACACTTTGATAACCTCTGTAGCTGAGAAACCAAAAATTAAATATCCAAAAGAACTTAAAATCTCATTTTTCTCATCATCTGACAATGCAGGCAAGCATCTCATCAAACCAGTAACAGTAGCCACAGCCCTGGGAGAAGTATAAGTTGAATCATACACACAATCTATAAACAATAAGCAGTGAGTTGTAAAATGGAAAAAAAAATAAAGCAGATTTTTTTCCCTCACAAGAAGAAATTGCAAGACAAAACATTGCTCATACTTTCACATTTAGTCAGAATAAATACCAGGCTGACGATTTAAAATACTGAAAAATCAAAGTTGCAGAAGCCCATACTTCTCCCACATACTTGTCAATATTCTTTCCATTCTTGCTACAAAGGGTAGGATTGGAATTAACTAAATGTTTAACAGCAGTATGCCTGATTAAAGCAGCTGCTGAGTTAGGTTTGGCATGACTGTTTTAAAATTTAAGAGGAGGAACCTTCTATATTTTTATCTGCCTTTTTAGGGAGAGTATGCGGACTATCAGAAGAATTGCAGTGATATGTGCACACACACAGACACACACATCTTCCAAAACTGACAGAACTGGAGGAATGGATAAAGGTTGTGGAAATTCATTCTGTTTAACAGCCTGCATTATTTTCTGAGGGACTGAGAAACCTCAGTGTTTTTCCCCCTGAAAACACTGGTACATTCTGGAAATGGTCTCAGAAAAAGAGCCCCCCCCCCCAAGAAAGAATCAGAAACGGAACTCTCCTGCAAATCTGAATTAGAAAACTGAGGAGAAAACCCTGCATCTATCCAGACACTGAATCTCTTCAGGAAAATTTGAAAACAATAGCCTGAATTATACCCTGAGCCAGACCCAGTAAACTATTCCTAAGGAAATGTGCAGAAGAGCAGAATCAGGTTTAGTTTTTGGTTTCATTTTGATATGAAAATAGAGGGTAATAGTGTTACTAACGACAGCTGCAGCAGCTTTCCCAAGGATGGACACAACATCAGGCTGACAAGAGAGGCTCTCCCTTGCTCACTGAAGGGACCCCAATAGCTGCAGAGGATGTGGCCAACTCCAAGTCCATGGTGGCTGTTGGTGTACACCAGAGGGATCTGGCGTAAAAGATGAGTGGTCTGCAGAACCAGTTTGCCCACAACAGATTCACCTCACCTGCGGCTGAGGCAAATTGCTAGCCTGCTGTGGTGGCAAAGACTGCATGCTTAACTTTTTCTTTTTTTGGCTGGAAAAAGGACCAACCACGGGACTGGTAGATTGCTCCATGATCAAGTTGAAAATAGTGCCTCTTGTCCAGGGAAAACAAGCCGCACAAGTTGGTAAAACATTAGTCTTTAAAAGTCACTTATTTTACACACAAAAAGTGCAGTAAAAAGTACTTTAAAACAATTTATCAGCCCCAAAAAGGAAAATAAACAATTTCACTACAAAAACTGTGCTCAACTACTTTAAACAACTTTTAAATTGACAGGAAAAAAATACACTCCTGTTTACAGTACAGTTGAGGCTTGAGAGAGTCCACTAAAATACAAACTCCTAGCTTAAAAAAACAACTTTCCTAAACAAGAAAGCACATAAAGCATGTTTTTTTTTTTTTTTTTTTAATATGGATGGTTTTCCCCCAAAGGGGCTTATCTGCCCAGCAATGGAACAGCACAAGCCATTCGTCAATTCTCAAAAGCCAGCATGGGCAGTCTCTCCAACTGCAGGAAAGCTCTGAAGGGCTTTGTGTCCAAACTTCTTGAGCTAATGGTTTGGGAGTATAGAAGGTGCCCTGAAGCTTTCTGAGATGGCTGGATGTTCTCTCCTTACTTAGTAGGGTATAACCCATACAGCTAAGGCAACTGCAGCAGTGATCAATACGGTAAACATCGGCATGCAAGAAAACACATCAATTTTCCGACACTACCTTTTGAATACTGAAGTGCCCTTGTGTAACACATCAGTAGTGACAATTTGAAGTAAACAAATGCTACTTCACTCTCATATGAAGGGCTGGTGGGTGTCGCATCTAGGCTGTCAAAACACCATGAGGGTGATAGAAAGTTGTACTAACATTACAGCAATTAGTTGACAGACTAAACTAAGTGGGTACTACTGTAGCTATGTATTACAGGAATGCAAAAGATCCCTTAATATTGCATATATTATCTCTTTTAGTGTTTTTTCTGCCAGGCCTTAAGCTACTGCTATGACTGGCCTGCAGCGAGGTCTATAAATCCAGGTGTTCCAGAACAGACTTCCTACCAGTTGCTCTACAGTTTTCAGTGTTACTTTATATGAAACAAATAAATTTTTGAAACAACTGTATTCACTCTACATACCTTAAACACATACATGAACAAGTAACTCCAACATACAATCCCCCAATGTCAGGTACTAGTTTATTCACTGAAGTACATTTTCAAAGGTGTAATCCTGTTAGCACACCCTCATTTCATTATTAGTTGTTCAAGACCCAAACAAGCCTGAAACCATAACTGCAGATATTACATTTTCTCCTCTGCTGACACAAATTCAAATTTCTGTTTCATTACTGCAGCAATGTTTCTCAAAACTCAAATGTATTTAACATTTTCAGTGCTTATTCTGCAACACAAAAAACATAGCACACTATACCTTTAACATCTCATGTAGAATACTCTTACTCTGAAATAAAATGAATTTCTGCATCTACAATTTTTAGTTTTTATTTTTTTTTTTTATTTAACATTTGTTGACCGGGAAAGTCCGACTAGGTTCCACAGATCCTGTTTTCAGCAGAGGCCCGGGGAGAAATGCTCCAGAAGCATGTCTTTAGAATGTGGGAGGAAACCAGAGTACCCGGAGGAAACCCACGCGAACGCAGGGAGAACATGCAAACTCCGCACAGAAGGCACCCCAGCCGAGAATTGAACCAGAAAACCTCTTGCTGTGAGGCGACAGCATTAACCGCTGCACCACTGTGCCGCCCCATGAACATGCAGTTCTTGAACAAAATGTTATGAAGAGAAATATTTCCTAGTGGACTTAGCTGCACCACTGTCAAATAAAAGATGATATATTTTGCAATTACTGCTGATTCCACCAACATGTAGTACTTCAAAATATGAAGAGATGAGGCACATTGTAGTGCCGTCTGCTCCAGCAGCTCCAGGTAGTACAGCAATGCACAGGAAAACCACAGCACTCAACAACTTAGGATTCAATTAGACAAAAATGCACCAGTTATTTACAGATATATACATGCTACAGTACATAAAAGACTGGGAAACATACTCCGGTAGGAGAACTGAACTATAATGTTATGTGTTTCAAATGAAAAAGGATTTTCATTTTTAAAGGTTCATAGGCAAATACTAGGCTAGCTGCCCTTGTGGGCCATTTAAGCCTAGCCAATTACCCTTTTTTTGCTTAAAATAACATATCCCCCATTTGGTTACAGAATGGTCTTACCCATCCCATGGAAGACAACTATATATTAACTCTGAGAATCAATGCAATCATATATATATAACCTGGGGACCCATGCATGGGATAAAGCATTTAGGAACCATCTCTGCTCATTAATCATACTTGGGGCAGTCCTGAGACAGCATTTTCTGCTCCCAACCATACATCTAACTCATTATTGAACAAAAACACGGATGAACTTTGTTTTCTGTGCAAAGGGAGTCTGTTCTACAACAGCAGTATCCTACAAAAGATGTACCTGTCCCTCCAAACATTAATGTTGATGAAGAAGAGTATTTGTGATGCCACTTGACTTGCTAATGTGCAGTAAAAATCCACTGGTAATGGGTCAGAGGATTCCTTGTATGCCAGGCACAGGTCATCTTTTAGCAGTATGTAGGATACCAAATATAGTAACAGGACTTTAAGTCCATGTAGGGTATGTTGTTTATGCCATGTATCCTTTTAGTAAGGTATCTCTGTGGATGTTCCAGTTATTGCATGTCTCTGGAAAAATCCATGCCAAAGGGGGCATTATATTTAATGACTAGCCTAATGAAGGCCAAGTAAAATTTTACAATGACATACCTAGATCTAGACACAATCCCTTTGTTTATAATATTTAATGACTAGCCTAATTAAGGCCAAGTAAAATTTTACAATGACATACCTAGATCTAGACACAATCCCTTTGTTTATAAGTTGTGCAATACAGGAGGACTTTTTTTTTTTTTTTTTACAACAGACGCATGTCCGTCAAAAGTTAGGTCACTGACCGTACAAGTTCTCAAATACCAAACAATTGGGTCAGCACTTTGGGGCATAGTATCAATAAGTTAGATGTGCTTCCATATCATCGTTGCAGTATTATTTTATTTTTATTTATTTTTTATTTATTTATTTAACATTTGTTGACCGGGAAAGTCCGACTAGGTTCCACAGATCCTGTTTTCAGTGGAGGCCCAGGGAGAAATGCTCCAGAAGCATGTCTTTAGAATGTGGAAGGAAACTGGAGTACCCGGAAGAAACCCACGCGAGCGCAGGGAGAACATGCAAACTCCACACAGAAGGCACCCCTGCTGAGAATTGAACCGGAGAACCTCTTGCTGTGAGGCGACAGCATTAACCGCTGCACCACTGCGCCACCCATTATTTATATTAGGGGATCTCCTGCCAAGGACAGCCCAATGTCCAGCCAGTATACCAAAGCTTTAAGATCTTACAGGGGCCATACATCACAAGTATGCACTCCTACATAAAACATAGGGCATAAAGGTGACATATGGAGGCAAAGAATACCCTCTAGGACAAGAGAGAACATTTACTTCAGAAGGAAAAAGGACAGAAGTAAAAGGAAGCAAGGGCCCAGTAGATCAGTATGTATGTAAGCCTTCCATGGGCTTGCACACGTGTATAAACACTGAGCACGTGCGAGCCAGACTGCCACTTTGTAGACAGCTGTTGAGATATAAGCACGAATGTATGTAATAGCCTGTCAGTTAATCAGCTCATTTATATTTTATGTTGCTGCTATTCATCCTGATGTTTTGATATAACAAAGCATATAAACAAACTATCCTGTCTGTCCATCTTGAATCATAACATAGGACAAGAGACATGGCGTTAGAATAGGATCCAGAATCAAGACCAAGAATCACTCAGTTCACGTTGGAGGAATATAGAGGAATAGATCACCCTACTGCATGCACAACTTGCAAAACAGGTCAGAAATGAATTCCTGGTATTAAAATTTGCTTAAATGATTTCTTACTCGTAAATAAAATGAAAAACTCAGAACGTTCAAAACTAATTTCTAGTTAAACGAAATGCCTGAAACTGTCACACATTGATAAAAAATATTCAAAATTGTTTCAAATATTTTCTTAATCATGTCTGAATCGCATAAAATGTATAAAAAGGAAAACAACCACATTTTTTCTCTATGTGCTACTTTTTCACATTAAACCTATTCGAGATATCTGAAGTATATAGAGTGTTCACAGGTTTGTGCAGTACTGCAGTGCAGTTATTTCACAAAACACAGCCATTTCAAAGCATATTTAGAAAGTACAGTATTCTGACAAGTTTATTGCGCATTTGAATGTAATTACAAGTACCTGGTGCATGTGCATGTTTGTACATAATTACAAGGGCCATAGTTACAGTGCATTTAAGCATACTTTGCTGGCATGGCTGAAGTATTTCACAGACCAACTTCACTTGTATTTGATAACATTGCAGAGAACTGGAGTGTGTTTGAGCAAGAGTATACTTTCATACAAGATGCATTTTCTGATAAAGACTAGGTTTAACAGGGACTGTCACAGGGTTCACAGTTGCTGCCATGTGCTTGGCCCTGTTTCTTTTAAGCATATGCTGCATACTATCAACATTAGCATTAGAAGATAATAAAAGCATGCATTTCTCATTTGCAAACATATTTGCGTGCTTTTCTGTGAGCTGATATATCTGACAAATCTCAATGGCCTTATTCAAAGTTAAATCACTGTTACAAAGCAAAATCTTTCTCACAGCATCATCTTTAGTACCACACCAAAGTCTGTGTTTTATCAACTCGTCCCTTAAATCAGCAAATCTGCACATTTTAGCTTTGTTTCTCAAGTCAGTTATATATGGTGCAAAAGTTTCACCAGGCTTTTGATCCCTTATGTAAGATAAGTGCCTTTTCATTGTAGCATTCATTTGGGGATTACACATTTCTCTAAATTTACATTTTAAGCACTCAGGGACTTCCCTCGTTTCAACCGGTACCACTATATGATGGTTTCCCCCTCTGCTGCAAACACAGCAGGTACATACACAAATGAACGCTCTTTTTCTATGGCTTCTGAACAAGCTAAATTAAGCAGAATAAATGCCTTTGTACATGCATCTTTTCCAGAGGACTTCTTCTTTCGGCTTTTCCCGGTTAGGGGTCGCCACAGTGGATCACCTGTCCGCTCATGATTGGCAGTGGAGTTTTACAGTGTCGAGTTGCCAGCCCAACCTTCCACAGAAGTTACACACACACAAACTCACACCTAGGGCCAATTTAGAGTGTCCAATCCACCTGCAGTATGTCTTTGGGATGTGGGAGGAAACCAGAGCACCCGGAGGAAACCCACACGACCACAGGGAGGACGTGCAGACTCCACACAGAAGGCACCCCAGCCGAGGATCAAACTGGAGAACCTCTTGCTGTGAGGCGACAATGCTAACCACTGCACCACTGTGGCCGCCCTCATCTTTTCCAGAGGACATTCTTGCAAATATCCCTGTTCCTGAGAAGATTCCCAAAACTCCTGAAACAGATTGTTCACTGATGACTGTCCCAGTTGCTAAACTCTGTCCTAATTGCTATATCACAAGATCAGGTCACATTTCCAGACCATGTTCCAGATACACAGCAACTTGGACATGAATGTTGTGCTTATTTCTCAGTATCTGTATAACTGCATGTTTTTTTCCGATGTCATTTTATACTGGGCAATTCACTAAACAGGGAGGATGTAGATCAGTATATGTATGTATACTTTTAACAAGCTTTCCATGGGCTTGCACGTGTGTAAATACTGAACACGTGTGAGCCAGACTGCCATTTTGTAGAGAGCTGTTGAGATGTAAGCATGCATGTAAGTAATGGTCTGTCAGTTAATCAGTTCATTTACATTTTATGTTGTTGCTATCCATCGTGATGTGTTTCTATATAATAAAGCAAATAAACGAACTACCGCACCTGTTCGTCTTGAATCATAGCATAGGACGAGCGACAGGTCCCTTGGCCAGA
This sequence comes from Protopterus annectens, assembly GCF_019279795.1. NCBI lineage: Eukaryota > Metazoa > Chordata > Ceratodontiformes > Protopteridae > Protopterus > Protopterus annectens. Next base: position 679,713,204 of record NC_056729.1, read on the forward strand.
AGGGCAGCTAAAGCACAAGGGCAAGAGGCAGACAAGAGGGGGAAGAAAGGGACAAATACTGCAACAGGGAGGGGAAAGACATCTATTGTTGATTTTACACAACTATCCTCTGTCCTTTTTTATAATTGTTACAGTATTCTTTTCAAAAGGGAAAGTACAAGAGCTATGAAGGTGGCCCTCTATAAACCCACTTAGAATGGCCCTAGCAAAACACACCCTGGCCCTGGAAATAACATCCAATTGATAATGTTGAGTGAAAGTATGAACAAAGGACCAAGTAGCAGCCTCAAGGATGGAACTGGTGTCCAAACCTTTGAAGAAAGCACCAGATAAGGCAAACACCTTACCAGATGAAGAAAGACATTTGCTATGAAAACAACAAATGGTGTTAGCAATCTAGGAGGAAGAAGAAAGCACCCTACTCCCTTAGCACTTCAACTGATGAGCAAAACAAAAAGAAACTGATACATGTAAGTGATTGGATTATTACAGTTAGATATATGACCCTTAGAGTGATAATAAATACACCCCCCAAGCTGATAATTATTACCCCCCCTTTTGAATGGTACCAAAACTTACTGACAGCAATTATTTTTGTTCATAGTATTGCAATATTCTAGATAAAGTAGAATGCTGCTCTGTGCTAGGCTCATACCTGCCTTTGACACAAAATTTGAGAGCTCCATCTCTCTTCATATAGTCCAATATTTTTTGCCAAATATTATGGTCATCAAAAGGTGCAGACATTTTTGGTCTAGCACTGCCAGCAAAACCATTTTAAAATATTCAGGGAGTACAGGAATGTTATAGAACCTTCTAAGCCTGAATCTACAAATGACTGCTGAAGTTTTGGGTTCCATAAACAAAACAAAAAAAAATGATTAGAAATAAAATTTAAAAACATGCTAAGGCTGCAAAAAACAGGATGAATATCCTGCGACTTTGCTGGGTAAACTAGCAGATGCAAACTTGCATGTGTCATTTACTGTGAAAATGTGTAAAACACTTATCTAAACAAGAGCTAAAATAGTACAAGCATTAAATATAGTGGGCGACCATGAAGTTAGCTGAAAGCAATTCATGTGAATGTGGCTGCATGCATACAGGAGTTTATGAAGACAGACGCCAGAGGATGAGTTCAACACTATGTGAGAGAGACTGCAATTAGCCAAATCATTATCCAGTCCTCCAATTCAGAATGTTAATATATCAAAGAATAACTGACATGCAGAGATGCTACAAAAATAAAGAGTACAAGTGGACATTTTTCAGGTATAGCTCAATTGGCAAAACAAAGAGAATGGTAACATTTTAAGGGATGTACGACATAGGGCTATGGAAAACAGATAAATCAGTATCACAAATGGATGCTAAAACTTGTCTGATATGGGTAGAACAGTACATCATAACTAATGGCAAGGTTTAAATGACATGCACCACCCTAAGAAATGAGGAGGTTAAGCATGGAATAGAGCTGGACAGAGAAGCTTCAGTACAAGCCCACACAAATAAATGTCCTTGCAAATGTGATGAGACACCTAAATGTTGATAAACATCTACAAGAGAAAAATGTTAGCTGCTTAAAATAAATATATTTACTTGTGAAATATGAAGGGAATGAGACTGAAATTAGTCAAATGGGATCAGTGTTCTACCGCAGTTAAATTGTTGGACCTGTAAATGTCAGATTAATGGAAAGCCACCCCTGTCTGGTCATGAATGAATCTGAAAGTTGAAATTAACTACTATTTTATTAAGAAGCTGCCAGTAGCAGATCAATTCAGTACAAGGCAGGCTACATCTGTGAACCTTTATTTTATTTATTTACTTACATTTGTTTACCGGGAAATTCCAACTGGACACAGGTTCTTTTTCAGTGGAGGCCCGGGGAGAAAAGCTCCACAGAACAATAAATAAGCAGCAAAGTACATGAAGAACAATTGAATACACATACAATATCAAATAATACATACTGCAGTAAACATTTTATATACATACAAGATGAAACATAGTAATGAACAGATATACCAATATCTAGCTAGAGTCTAGGAATAAAGGTAGGATGTATATACAGATAGTACTAAGCTCAAACGGATACAGTTCTAAACTCATATACCTAAATCTTGTATACAAATATTGCACTAAACTCTAGCAGATATAAAGCAGAAGCTCCTCATGAAGGTGGAACAAGCTCGAAGGGCTAATGGGATGGAAGGGGAAAACAGAGGAGTAAGAGATGAGACTGAGTGATTAGTATACATTGTAGTAAGAGGAAGCTAGGTGTAAGTCAGTTGGATATGTATCTGAAGTTGAGATGACGTGAGGTAGTTAAGCATGTTATAAGAAGTCTGAGAGACTGAGTGAGGAAAGAAGGGGAGGGTAAAGGGTGAGCCAGAGCCTGCAGAGGAAGGAATGCAGTAATCAAATGGTGTTAGGCAGGGTGGCTAGGGGAGTGGAGAGGAAGGCAAGGTAAAAGATGGGTTACTAATCGGGATTGGTGCATGGGCATAACCAGAGACTTAAGTGAGTTTTTAGTGCAGTCTTGAAGTGATTGCAAGAAGGTAATGTGGTTATAGAGGGGGAGAAGATTGTTCCATAATCTGGATATGATGCAGGAGAATAGTGGTTCTCCCGCTGAGTTCTTGGGTTTGGTCACTAGCAGGAGATTTTTGCTACTGGAGCATAGAGGTCTAGTGGAGCAGTAGGGCTGGAGACGGTTTTGAAGGGATGGGACTTCAGGAGGATGGTTTACTAACTTGTGGGTGAGAGATAGTTGATTCAGGTGAAGAAGTTGAGGGAGTTCAAGCCAGTCAAATTCTGTAAGTAAAATACATTGGTGGCTGCAATAAGTTGCACCAGTGGGCAAACTTAGCAATTTTATTGCAGCAAGCCTTGAGCTTTATTTAGGTCTTTTTGTAAGTATAGGAAAGGCATAGAATAAAGTGGAGATTACGTGGATATTGGCAGCAGAAATTCTGGCCTTTTTGGTGAGGAACTGTGTCTGTAAAATGCACCTAGTTTTTTGTGAACCTTTTTTATGGTAAGAGAAATGTGAGTGTCAAATCTGAGATTGTTATCAATCTCAACACCAAGTAGTTTGGCATGTTCTGTTGGGGAGATGATGGTATTGTCTTTGGTTAGATTATTAAAGTGGGGGATAACTGGGTTAGATTTAGTGGGTGGGAAGATAAGTTTAGTCTTGCTCAGGTTGAGTAATAACTGGGCATTAGATAGGCAGTTTTCTACAGATGAAAAGGTTTCCTGTGTGATCTTGTGAAGTTCAGGTATAGTCGGGGCTGAGCAGATGAGAGTTGAGTCATCTGCATACTGTATAAGAGAAGCATGCTTGGTGGCTGTGAATAGACCACTGGTGAAGAGTGAGAATAGTAGGGGACCAAGGATGGAGCCTTGGGGAACACAGTGTTACAGGAAATCAAGGAGATAGGTCATTATGCCAGACAACCTGTCAAATATTATAGCAGATACCAAGCAATTGAGATGGCCATATCTGCAAGTTGGTGTTTAAACAAGGTGAAGCCAAAGACATCTGTGAAAATCACAGGGCCACAATCACAATACAGTATTTCTTGTCACACACAAAAAACATATTCACATCCTTAAATGGTGGAGGAAAGGGAAACAATTCATAAAAACTTAAAATGGTATAGCTATATATGGAAGTAGAAGAAACTTTCAAACAATCCTTATTAACAATAACAGACACTCATTTCATTATTATGGACTTTGTTTCTGATTTATTGTCAGCATTTGCATTAGCTATTTCGCCAGAAGGCAATGGACTAAACGTTTCATGCAAATCTAAATATGTTACCTTGAAAATATCCTAATACTGGGTCAGAAATGCACAACTTCAACTTTAATATTGTGCCTGTATTCAAACTCATTATTAAAAAACAGATGACCAGAAACCTCCACAGAGTAATGCCTGAAAAATATTCCATTGTTTTTTATATAATTTTAAGTACCTTTTTGTCCCTATATGCCAGAGACTTCTTCAGAAATTAAACATTTATATCCAGCCCCAATTTCTCTTTAATTATTTCAATTGGCAAGCTCTGAAGCCAGACTGGATGTACATACACACAGACACACACACATATATATATATATACATATATATATATATATATATATATATGTGTGTGTGTGTGTGTGTGTTTAAGCACTTATCAGTTCTGACCAATTTCAGCCTCAGCCAAGGGTGGATAAAATAACCACTCGTACGTATACATGAATACCAATGAAGCTGCAGTGTAAAAAATGCATGTTGAATTATGCTAAAGATACAAAAAGTGGTTAAAAAGGTAAACATACATGTACAAAAGCCTGCAAAACAGTTTGTATGCTAGAGCAAAATAAACAAGAATTGTTTAAAGAAGCCTGAAGAGGAATAGACAAAGCAAAGGCTATTTTGGAGGAGTTAAAAGATTTATGTAATGTCACCTGTTGGGTAACAGGGTACATTTTGCCTGACTGAAATTTTACTATTGCACAGAACTTGAAGTTAAGATAAGGACCGTTCATTATTGAAATCATCATCTTACAACTAGGATTTTAGCTGCAGATAGGCCATTTTCTCAAAAACCTTACCAATAAAGGGAATGTTTCAGATAAGACAGTAGTTACTAAGACTGACAGTATCCAAGCTAATTGTTCAGATACAATGGGAATTACTCCCTTCTCAAGTGAGGTGGTGACATTCTGGTGGAAGGCTAGAACCAAAAATTCCCGGCATTCCATGACAAGCAATACTATTCATAGATCCAGAGCACAGCCAGGGGTCCCAAGACTGCCATACATAGGATCAAGGATCTTGATTAGCCAGCTCACAGTTATCGAAGCCAGGTTCACACTATACACCAAGTCTAAGAGCATACCAAACTTGTTGCGAACAAAGCTGTCATTACACCATAGCACCTGAGGATGGTACTTAGGTGTGCAGATCTACATATCTATTCTTGAAGGCATGAAGGGACAATGGGCATTCCATACAGAGTAAATAACACAAACTGTATATATATATATCGGGCAGGTAGCCTAGTACCTACCTATGAACTATGTGCTGTTTCACCCCACTGTAGGAACTGTAGTGAACAAGGTTCACCCAAGGATTGGAACCATGGAGTCTCCAAGTACATGCTACTGCCACAAACAGATCCCTACTTCCTTTAAATACCCAAAGTAGAACAAGTAAGAATAAATAAGCCACGCAGCACAGGAGGCAAAATAGGCAAAGGGACAATAATTGGCCAATTGAATAAACCAAAGTAAACCCCATAACAAACTAACTAAAGCAAGGCAAACAGAACAGAATATACAAATCACAGTGAGGTAACAGCAATCTAGTACCCTAGACACTAAGAGGGATGGTAAAGAAAACAAACATGCTCAAGTATCCAAAACTTTGTAAACCAAATCATGAAGTATGTTAAAGCCTTGTAAAAAATAAATTTGTCCCAAAAACATGTTTAAAATGGAAATTTGATTAATGAAATGATACACAAATGTAAAATATATAAAAGGTTAGAAACAAGCATCTCAAAATTACTAAAACCATAAAATATAATAAAATCAATGGATTGCACTATAAAATTATGAAAAAGTACCTATTAAACAGTAAGAACTACAATATAGCAAGAATTTGCAAACCAAAATAAATAGCAGTACAATCCAGAAAAGAAAACAGCAAAGAACAAACAATCCTAAAAATGAAAGAAAATTAGTCCAGAAAGTAGCAATACAGTCCGTACATGTAGTAAAAAGATGCAACACCAGATTTTATAAACGTAAACTGATGAATTTCCAGAATAAATGAAATAATCAGTGAATGGGTGCTATGTTCCAGTATGCACAGGCACATGATCAAGTACAATAAAATATACAACTGAGGGGGTATATGGTCACAGGTTGGCACAAGGCAAAATCCTCACTAAAGATCCAGCACTTTATATGGAAGGATAACAGGAACATCCACACCTTTGCCAGAATAAAGACACCAAACCCAAGGTAGAAGGAGACAGCTAAAGAATTAGCATAGGAGTCCTGGAAAACTTCACCAAAGCTTCAAGGAAAAGAACAAGCAGCAGATGTTTTGATCTAACCTCTACAGCAGGTGGAATGACAAGGACCTGAAATAACTCCCAAGTGAGAAGTTCTTCAATCTACATAGACAAAATAAGGAAAATTACTTATTTTTTCTAAGGTCCTAGGCAGGCTAAAGGAGTGTAGGTTTTGGGTTAACAAATTCTGCACATTTTTCCAAGGATAGCATTTCATGAGTCTGTAACCAACAAAAGCCAGCATTACAAACAGAAATAAAAGATGGAGGCAACAAAGTCCAAGAATGTATCACAACTGAGTCCGAAATTTGGACAAACTAATTTCATAAATTCCTACCAGTCCAATTGACAGTCATGCATCCCTTAAAAGGGTTACCAAAAAGTCAGTTTGGAAACTGATGGAAGTCTGGGAATGGGCTTTCACAATAAAGAAAATATGCATGCTGGACATAGTTCCTATAAAATGCTGACCTTAATTTACTACAAAAGCTATTGTGACATTGTTTTATGAATTCAGGGCCACCTGATACGTTCCTACATATTAAGGAAAATCTCACTGCATCTGCTTCAGAATCACTGTAAAAAAAAAAAAAATAAAATAAATAGGAGCACACATGATCCGTGTATTCTGGAGGAGTTTCTGGGTCAAGATGTTTTGAGAGAGGGCTGTTAATGAACCAAACATGACTCGTGGATGACTGAAATGGTAAAGACTGGAAATACCACCGGTTTGTGAGATACAGCACTAGAGGAGTACAATGTACCACAAAAATTAATATACAAGCAATGCACATTTACTAAAAAACAATATATATGTTGCTCTGGTATATTCTCTCGAATAACCAAGACATGAAACAAACAAAAAATGGGCTTAGGAGCATACCTGTCAACAGATTTTTGTCTTTTTTTTAATTTTTTTTTTTGTCTATTCCTCAAAATTTGTGGTTTTCTGGCAAATCACGGAACATTTAGGTCACTGAATAATGCCATACATTTATGCTTCAGACTTCATACCCTTCAGAAAATGCATACTTAGACAAATACTGCTATTCTAGCAACTTAAGTTTATAAAAGGTTTATTTAAAGTATGTCCCTACTTTCGGGCTTTTGTCCCCCAATTGTTTTAGGCTTGATCCAGATCTATTGTTTTAAGAGGGTGAGAGGTATACCTAGGAATGAAAGTGATGTCTGGATAATATGTCAATTAACATGTTATAGGTCTGTCATGAGTTACTGCTATAATTATGAAATGTAGTATTTAAAACTATGAATGCTTAATAAATAAGGAGGGCCTTTTGAAAAATGGTTAACAGTTGTATATCTAAGTATGTATGGCAAAAATATAAACTCCCCTTTCTACACTCAAACTATGGTTTCAAAATGTAAGTCACACTTACTAAAACAGAGCCATTACTGATGTTTGTGTTAACAGCTGCTTAAAAAAAATACTATAAACTGGAAAGCCAACAGTCGTCCTACATTACAGCTAGTTAAGGAAACAGTGTGACAACTACACAGGGGTGAGGAAGTTATGCTAAATAAAATGCAAATGAAACATTCACAGTATAAAAATAAGGATCCTGAGTTAGGTGGGATGGAAAATAGGAAAAACAAGGCATCCACGGGCTAAATTACAACATAAAGTACCCTGTTTTCTTCTTTTTTTTCTTTTTTTCTTTTTCTTTATACAATAGAATGCTTTGTACAGTAGACTGTGAACACTGCTGGAAGAGATTTGCTGATACATGCATCTGTTTGAAGTTTCTCTCTTTTTAACCCCTGGTGGAACCACTTTGTGGATACAGATAACACAAATGTATAGTGTTCCTGAATGTTAAATAGAGATTAATAGAAGCTTGGGTTTGTTTAAAAAAAATATTCAGAGTGCTACATTTGATCTTAATATACTATCAGTTTGCCAATAAGCTCGGATTTTTATGCAAAAAAGTGCAGGAAGAGGAACAGAAGTAAACCCATGAGGATTTTTCATTCTTTTCCACCCCCCCCCCTTTCCCCAGATAACTGCCTCCAGGTTATTGTGTAAGGACTACAGACAACCATGGATCCAAACCAAAGTTCCCTTATTGAGATCTTGCTCAGGCATGGCAGAAAATTAGTTTTCAGACAACTCCATTTATTAAAGAAATTTCCTGACAAACAATTCAGTGTTTCAGCAGTGATTATTAAACACTGTTAAGCCCATGTGTATAGATTTAATCAGTTACGGAGGACTACAATTGTAGCTGTAAATGTTAGAACACAATTGACAGCAAAGGTAGAACAGCCAGAAGAGAAATCTGCAGGGGTAGAGATGCCTGCTGTTACAGTATTTTCCATAAAAAGAAATTACATACATGCCTGTGAGCAAAACAAAAACTCGTTCAGCTGAGTGCTTAGACAGGTTATTGTTAAGTGTTTTGAGAGAGAGTTTGGAACTGAAAATGATGTCACAGCAGCCTATAAACCTCTTACAGAAGCTTCTGTTTGAGGTCTTTTGCTAAGAAAGCAGTTTTTACAGGTGGAAGTAGGTTGAAAGAAATTAAATATTCTAGCAAGTGCGGCTCATTCTAAACACGTAATAGATAGAAAGCAGCTAAAATAGGTAAATGGTACTGCAAACCTAGCTAAAAGTAGTGGAAAAGGAAAAGGTGTGGTACACCAGAAATAGTCTCATGTAGTGTGGATAAACACAAAGGGCTACATGCTAACAGCAGTTCAGATTGCATTTACTCTAAGCAGACATCAGTGAAAAGCAACCACCTGTGCACGTGGGCTCTTCAAGGCAGTACTGCTCCTAGTAATAATCTCAATGGTCACCAGCAGCCCATCCTCACAACATGATGTACTTAAACAGCCTAAAACAGGATGGTGGTGTTGTTGCACTTAACTTCCAATGGATCCGACAGGATCTTATGTTTAATGCACACTGAACAATTTACAGAATGTGCATCAGACACTGGTGCTGCTCGGTCTGTTTTAACTAAAAAATTTCAAGATTTTTTAAGAATCAGAAGATGTAGGAATACCAAACCAGGAAGCCTCTCCTCCAGCATCCAAATTATCAACAGTTTTGTTTTTCTTTCTTTCATATTTCAGCAGAGCATGCTCTTAAGTTGACAGACGTTCCTCTAAATCAGCTAGTTAGACATTTGTTGTGTAAATTAGGCTAGTTCTATTTATTGAACTCTTAATGGATGTCCTCTTAGAAGTATAAATATTAGACAAATTGCCTATATTAATTCTTGTTAGCTTAAAAAAAAAAGCTGCACCAAAATAATGAAGTTTTGGTAAAACAAATATCTTAGCCTTGTTTCCTCATCTCTCGGGGTCTCGCATTCAAATAATGTCTAAACATAGTTTCATAGTACAGTACTAGGCTATCTGCCCTGGGGCATTTGTAAGACTAGCCATAGTGATGTGGCTTTTGCCACCCCATGAAATGGTACAAAAATGTACAGAATAAATCTAGAATACTGTGCCTCTGTCTAGTAGTGACACAATGAAGGTCCCCTTATATAATAGAATTAGTTTACTGTGCCCCTGTCTAGCAGTGACACAGATGTGACCCCTGGGGTAAACTTACGATCTCCCATCCACTCATCAAGATTTCTCTTGAAGAGAGTCAGTGAGGGGTTCTGCCTAATACGAACTGGGATCCTGTTCCAAAGCATGGGAAGCCTCTGGGTTATGAATCTATCCCTCCAGCATGTCCTATTCATACTTGTGCCGAGGTTTAAGTCTTTAGCTCTCGTGGTCCTGATGGATTTGGATTTTTTGAGGTGGAGCATGTCCATCAGATCCTGATTGGACATGGCCTTGTACGTCAGGCAGAGATCACCTCTGAGCAGGCGGTATGCTACTGAATAGAGCTGAAGTTTCTTTAGTCTGGCAGAATAAGACATATGTTGGAGACCCTTGATCCTTTTGGTGAGGTACTTTTGTGGTCTCTCCAGCTGTTGCAAATGCCGGGTGAGGTACATACCAAATGGGGCATTGTACTCAATCATGGGTCTGATGAGGGAGGAATATAGGGGTACAATGACATCCTTGGATCTGGATGTGAATCCCTTCATGATGAGGTGTGCAAGGTAGAATGTTTTTCTAACCACTTTGGCAACGTGGGTGTCAAATGAGAGGTCGCTGTCTACTTGGGTCCCTAGGTCTCTGATTACTTTTTCCGTACTCAGTGGGTTGCTGTCTATGTGATAATTTGTGGGTACTTTGTTTTTTCCAAAAGGGATGACTATACATTTTTTGGCATTTAGTTTAAGGCCGTGACTACGGCACCAGTTGTCCATTTCAGTGAGGCCTTTTTGTAGGATGTGTCTCTCTGCTGGTGTATCGACTATGGCGCCTAGTTTGCAGTCATCTGCGAACTTTGTCAGCCACAGCCCTCCCATGTTTGCTTTAACATCTGAGAAATAAATGCCGAACAAGAGGGGTCCCAAGACAGATCCCTGTGGGACACCACTTGTGACTGGCTTTGAGTCTGACATTGCTCCAGCGATTTTAACTTTATGGGTTCTGTCCTTTAGCCAGTTTGCAACCCATCTAGTGACATAAGGGTTTACTTTTAAGCTGTTTAGGTTATCTATGATGCCTGAGTGGGGTATTGTGTCGAAGGCCTTAGCCAAGTCCAGGTATGCTGTATGGACTGCTTTGCCCTCATCAATGGCTCTAGTGACTGTTTCGAAAAAGTCAACCAGGTTTAAAAGGCAGGATCTGCCCTTTACAAAGCCAAACTGGGTGGGGTCAAGTGTCTGTAGGTCCCCTATGTCTCTGTTTATGAGTTCCATAATGATTCTTTCCATAGCTTTGCAGACCAGGCTAGTTAAGCTTATGGGGTGGTAGTTTCCAGGGTCTGTAGAGGCACCCCCCTTGTGGAGTGGGACCACTGTTGCTGCACGCCAGTGTTCAGGTACATATCCCAAGTAAGGCTAAGGTTAAATAGCATTTTTATGTGTGGGTTTAGCTCCTCTTGGAGTTCACGTAACACGCACCCGGGACACCGTCAGGTCCCATTGATGCTGTGTTTTTTGCTTTGTTTAGGGCAGTTCTCACTTGGACATCTGAGATGACAGGGAGATTACATTCAGCTGGGATAAGTATTTCTTCTTTTGGGGTGAAGGAGGGGAGAAATTTGCACTGAACCTGTCAGCCAGAATGTTAGCAATATCTGTCGGTTCAGTGTATTTTTTGTTGTTGTGAACCAACTCTGAGCATATCTGAGGGTTTCCGCCCAGGTTTCTAACATAGCTGAAGAAGGCTTTGTGGTTATCTTTAGTGTCCTTAGCGATTTTTCTCTCAAAGTTTGCCTTGGATGTTTTTATGAGAGAACATAGTTTTCTGCTAATGTTGATCAGAGATGTCTTCCCTTCATGGGATTTCGCTCTGACGTGCAGTAGCTTCCTTCTTTTGTTATACAATTTGTTTATGGTTGAGGTCCACCAGACAGGACACTTACATTTGGTGGAGAGGGACTTGGATTTGTTTGGGATTGCATGATCCATGCATTCTTGGAGATGTCCATAGAAAGCATTTGTGAAGGATTCGGCATTGTGGGATGTGGTATCCACTGGCACAGTGGGCTTAAAGGATACCATCTCAGTCTTAAGAAGAGTGAAGTCTGCTTTTGAGAAGTTTTTCACTGTGGTCTTTTGTGCTGGGGGTGGAGGTGGGATATGTATATCCAGGGTGATTAGTTTGTGGTCAGATCTCACTAGTAAGGGATATACTTCCGGTGTGGAGCATTTTGTCCCCATGTTTGTGATGATCAGGTCTAGTATATTATCTCCCCTAGTGGGAGAGGTGACTAGTTGTTCCAGTGCATTTGAATTTATGAATTCCAGGAACCTTTAGGCTAGGGTATTAGGGCTAGAATAATGTACCCAATCTAGATTCCAGTACGTCTTTACTCATGTACTACATTACCTGCCTTATCTGAAAAGGTTTGTTAATTTATGTAGCCTGAAAGGGATGGAAAAAGGGCACAGGGGTGTCGGCCTTGAGTATACTACTTGGGACACATTTGATAGACAAATGATAGCACTCCAAATCTGCCTTTCAGCTTCACACTGTTTTTAAAGTCCCTGAACTTACTGTTTCCCAAATACAAAACTTTACTGGTAATGGCTGGATATTGGTGTCAGTAAGTCACGGGAAATGAAAACATAGAAAAATTTCTTTAACAAAACTCACGTCAGCACCCCAAACCAACTTCCTTGCACTTCAGAGCTGGACTGTTTTACAAAATTAAATGAAGCCTTATTTTCAACAGTTTGGAACAATACCATTTTCGGATGCTGACAGCTGTATGGGATTGTAATACTGAAACAAAATATTACATTTTTAAGTACTCTGGCTTTAATGCATTGCTAATTGTCATTATGTAGTGCACAGAACACTAAAGTTAGTCAGTTAATACTGGGTATTGGCTAGAGGGTCTGTATTACGTACTCGAAGAGACACTTCTTCAAATACATAATAATGGACACCATAAAACTGAAATCCCAAAACCGCAAACGGCCACGTTCGCAAATATTTTCCTAGGGAAAAATTTGTGGGGCCGTAAACACAACACACACACTTCTAATCTATTTTAAGTGGGGGGCTGTGCCACTCACACCACCCCTAACTAAATCTACCAACTCCAAGATTGCTCTACACTGGGGAAAAGGGTAAACCCCGTGAACAGCCAACTGAATTTTTTCCCTAGGAAAAAATTTGAGGACATGGCCGTTCGTGGTTTTGGGATTTTAGTCTTCTGGTGTCAATTACGTATTTGAATAAGTGTCTCTTCGATTAAGTAATATAGACCTGCTAGAGAAGACATTCATACTGGATTGTGTCATTACCAAACCAACTAAGAGACTTATTCTTGTGTAAAAGGAGGACTTTTCTAAGCTATCAAGGCATCAAACTGGGACTTCAATAAGGTAATTCCTAAGCCAAAGAAATAATTCAACAGCAAAACACAAAACCTCGTCTCCCGAGAATTCAATGGACTTTAAATACAAGCTTTCACACATACAAATGGGGGTCTATATTAAATCAGCGAACGCTGATTTATCGACCCCCATGTAAGCAAAAGCTTACAATCCCGAACACTCGGAACAGCGACCCCCCCCCGGGGTGGGGGGGTTGCTGTTCCACTAAAATAAATAAATAAAAATAAAGTGGGGGGCTTTGTCCCTCATACCCCCCTACTTAAATATACCAACTCCGAGATCGCACTACAGTGACAAAAAGGGCAAAGTAATGGAAGCGGCTAAGCAATCTTTTCCAGGGAACGAAATCGCTTATATGCCGTTTCCCAATTTTGCTGTTTCATGCTTTCAAGTTCGATCAAGACGCATTCAAAGGATTGTGTCTTCGATTATATAATAGGAACCCTACAAATGCCCCCCCCCCCCAACTAAGTGATCACATTTGTGTGAAAGCTTACGTTTTATATATTTTACAATAAAGTCCTTAATCGACCTGTTACCCCCTTCCCCTTTTTATTGGGATGATAAAGGCCCCTCTCTAACAAGTGGGAACAAAACCACATTTTACAGACATTTGAAAGAAATGTAATAAAATATATTTTAAACTGTCCTTTAGTGATGATAAAAAAAATAACTAACTAAAAATACAATTTAGACAATCAGGTCGAGGGGGAGAGTCTACTTTGATTTTGCTCAGTTCTCTCTCTCGCAACCATATCCAATGTAGTTAAACAGCAATCATAAATACTGAAATTAAGTTTAAATTGAATTTTTTTACTGTACTATGGCCAACGGTTTCACCAATATACTGGACAAACTTTTCCACCATTTCTCCTGGATCTGTTTCTAGTTTACCATCAAATAAGATGTTAATATTAAAAGCTCAAATGCTATTGCTTTGCTTTACATATTTATCAAACAGTTTAGGATGGAGTTGAATGCAGGTCAGAATGCAGAAAACAGTTGCTCTTGGATTTCCTGATCCTTCTTTTAAAGTTCACCAGCCACTTATTTAAGCAAGGCCTTACTAGACTCTGAAGGATTTGACCTATACAACCACTGAACCTTCTTTTTCCTTTTTGACACTGTTTTAAAGTTAAACAAAAGAGGGTTAGAAGACCTATGGGAAGCTACTTATTCCTTTCAGACAGATACTTCTCTAGCAGCACATCAATTCCCCATAGAATTTACCCCCACATTTCTTCAATGTAGATCATTCTTCCAGTTAGTTAAGTATTCACCTATAGATTTATAGTCAGCACGTTTTTTGTTTTATACAAGTGACTATACCAGTTTGCTTCCACCTAATGCCATACTTAATAGCAGAATGCCCAGAAGAACCAAGCGGAGATGAAACAGTATTACTAGGCTGGTGAACATGCTATGTTGCTCCATTCTCCAGCAAAAAATTAAGTAAATAGATACACAAACCCATATCTATACTAACATATCCCACGTTACTGTTCAAGACATTCTTCCCGATATCTATCTCTATGCGAGTACTAACAAATATATCCTAATTTCATAGGCTGTAGTAATCCAAGATATAGGACTCGCTGCTAAGATTTTGTGTCTTTATTAAATACATCAAGACTACCTCATTTTTAATGAAATAAACATCTCCTAGTCTTATAATGTATACAGTTAATAGTAGTTTTCGTTTACAAATACACTTCCATTTATCAATGTAAACACTACTTTCTGCAGTTCTGTTATGCAATGACGATCTCTGAAACTGTAAATGTACAAGGGTAAATATGTATGTGCTTCTGATGGAGCATTTCACCTTGGGGCTCTGCTGAAAATACACTTTGCCAAGTTGAACTAGCACTGTCAATAAAGACGAATAAAATAAATAAATATCTACTTGGCTCTACATGACTGTCACTGTTGAAGCTACACTCCGACCCCATGTGCAAAAACGGGGAAAAAGGTGTTGTGGATAGATGGAGCCTTTCATCCATTCTAAGTCAATTCTGGGGAGATTAAGGTCACCCCCAAGAATAAAGCTCATCCCCACCACCCATCTTTAGTGCGCTGATCCAATTTTTATGTTCCACCGTTTTTAAAGGAAGTGTAAAAACAGCTGTATTTCATTTCATAACTAGGTTGAAAATATTATATATATATATATATATATATATATTTATAAATATATATATATATCCCTCCTTGTCTAGACTTTTCTAAAAATATTCACTGGAGAAAAAAGCATAATACCTGGCCTTAGAAATAATCAATGTTTCCTAATACTATCACAGTAAATTCAACATATGTATTATTCACACTCCAAACATTTAGGACTGACAGACCCAATTTATCCACATATTGTCTAGGCTTTCCTCCTACAGGGATATCAGCTCTACGTCTAAAAAAATCCTTACTTAGTTTGTGACACAATATTTTATTTGCTGCATGATGGAGATGGACATCCCTAGATAAATCCTTCCTGTCAACGATGTATTCCAGGAAACAGAAGGTTGTTTAACATACTTGCCTCAGCCATTACACATTATGCTTTAGAGATAGGAATTTGTCCTTAAAGTACAATTTCACATTTATTTTGTTACAGTGCATAATTTCTTGTACTTCCTTCAAGAAGATGGTGTAGAATACTTTAATTCCACCTCAATACCACCTTTCTTTCAACTCTAACTTTGCCCCATGGCTAAACAAAGATACTAGGTCACTGCTAAAAGCAAGAGACAAAGCCTGAAAACAATGGTACAACACTATCTCAAACTGCAAAGCAAACTTACCAATGAGCTTAGAAACAAAGCAGACACACAAATACAAGACAAAATTAATTACTATGACATCCAAGCCAAACACCGAAATAACCCACAAAAATTTTGGCCTGCAATAAACATACTACCTTGTAAAACCAGCACACACCCTTCCCCCCAACTACTAATACCTTAGACATTACTATCCAATTCAATAAATACTTTACCAAAACTATTTCAGTCCTCTACAAAAATCAAACTTCCTGTCCTATTACAGCTACTGCTACACCAAGAAAAAATAACACACTCTCCATTCAACCTGCCTCAACTGATACAATGAAAAAACTCCTTAAGAATTTAAAACCCACTACTTTAGCTGCAGTCAGCTTACCAGCAGTGTTTTTAAGGGTAGCTGCTGAGGGAATTGCCTACCCAGTATCCATTCTTATCAACAGATACATATCTGAACACAAAGTCCCTACCATTTGGAAAACTTCCCATATTATTCCACTTCATAAAGGAGGCAATTCTACTGATCTGTCCAACTACCGACCAATTGTGATCTTATCCCCTGTGTTTAAGATACCAGAGAAAATTGGACAAAATCAAGTCATGGATTAGCTGCATACTAACAAGCTCCTAGCCAATATCAGCAGGTTTCCGTCAACACCACACAGTATTACCACTGCACTAAAGTCATTTACTAACACTGTCAACCTTTACAGAAACAATAGTAAATGTGTATCCTTCATCTTCCTAGACCTATCGAAACCTTCAATATGGTCTCACACAGCAAACTTATCAATGTCCTCACTGAGCTGAATCTATGTCAGTTGACTCTTGCCTGGTTCCAGGACTACCTACCTGGGAGCCAGCAAGCAGAACATTAGCAACAAATCTATCACCCCTTCTTCCTGTGACCCTTGGAGTTCCAAGTTTCCATATTAGGCCCCCTACTCTTCTCAATATTTACAAACCTTCACACCTCAGCCCCACATGCTTCAGTCATTCAGTATGCAGATGATTCTACAAGAACTACAAAACTAACTCAAGTCCTTCACAGCAGTAGAAAATCGTTTAACAAATTCCCACCTAATTATGAACTCCCAAAAAACCAAACTTGTCCTATTCCATCCCACTAAAGCTACTATACCCCTTTTCACATTCAATATTACATCAACCACCACCACCACCACCATCATCTCATCCTCACCTCACACCAAACTTCTGGGAGTAGAAAGAGACATCAATAAGAGATTTGAAATCCACATATCCCAAGCCATAAAAAAAGTACACAAAAAAAACTTGGTACACTGTATAGGAACAAGCAATACCTTACTAAAACTACTACTGCCCAATCACATCTGATCTCTACACTGCTCTATGCATCACCTATTTTGACCAACCTAAGAAAATCTGAGTTAGTAAACTAGACTCCTGTTATAACAAAATTGGGGTCTATATTAGATCAGTGAATGCTTAAAAAAGTGAACGCTGATTGATCGACCTTATGTAAGCGAAAGCTTACAATCTTGAACTGTCAGATCAGCGATTTTTTTCCTAGGGAAAAAAAATTGCTGATCCAAAACACATACACAACACAAGCACACCAAACAAACAGAAATCCACACACATACACCTCAAATCTGACACCTAACCCTACGCTAAACTATGCACACACCACTAACTATCCACTTACCTTAACCCAAACCCTAACCCTAAGGTCCGTCACTATTGCACACTCACATCACCCGCTCCTTAACCCTAACTCACCTAAATCCACCCTAACCCTCACGTCCACACAATCGCACACATACCTAACCTTAACTCACCTAACCCACCCTAACACTCACATTCACACAATCGCACACTTACCTGAATCCGACCCGTAACTTTCCAACACAGCACTGAAAATACAGAAGCAACAGAAACGGACAACCAAATTCTTTCCCTAGGAAAAAATTTGAGCGTCTGTTGCTTCGATATTTAACTTTCGCTAAAATAAGGTAGATCAATCAGCATTCGCTTGTTTAAGCATTCGCTGATCTAATATAGACCCCAGAATTGCCAGGTTTATAGCTAACTCCCCCTTTAGATCACATCACTGTACAGCACTCAAACAACTCAACTGGATAGAACTTCAACTCCAACTCTTCCTGCCCTGCAAAACTTACTACAGCCATACTCCAGTACCAGAGCTCTGCACTATAGCAACAAACCCTTTATAAAGACAACCACAGCCAACAATCATGCTAGAAAATCCCTCTTCTGAAACTACATAGCCAAAATCTGCACTATCTTCCACCCCAACATCCACCCCAACCTCAACTGAATTTAAAAAAAATGCTAAAACTCACTTATCTAGCAAGTGGCTATGCCCGTGCATCACCCCTTCTAGGATGACTTTACTACTCCATATACACATAGGTACTTTAAGCTATAAATAGGAAGAACAACTTAGGTTCATAGGTTGGTCCTAGGCTATCGGCCTTAGGGCCTATGCCTAGCCATAACAATTGCCTGGATATTTCTTCCCACAATATTTACTTCTCTGGACCCCTGTCTAGCAGGACAACTGACATGATCCCCGGGGTGAATTTCCTATCTCCCATCCAATCATCAAGGTTCCTTTTGAAGAGGGCCAAAGAGGCGCTCTGCTCGACATGTCTGGGCAGTCTATTCCAGAGTTTGGGGAATCTCTGTGTCAGGAACCTATCCCTCCAGCATGTTTTTTTCATTGTGATGACAAGGTTTAGATCCCTGGAGCGTGTGGCTCTGAGGGATTGGGATTACTTTAAGTGGAAGATGTCCAACAGCTCAGGGTTTGACATGGCCTTGTATGTTAAGCAGAGATCACCTCAGAGTAGACGATATGCCACAGAGTACATCTGAAGTTTTTTTTAGACAGTCAGCATATGGCATCTGCTTTAGGCCTGTGATTCTTTTAGTAAGGTATTTCTGTGGCCTTTCCAGCTGTTGCAGATGTCTTGTGAGGTACATACCAAATGGGGCATTATACTCTATAATGGGTCTAGTGAGGGATGAGTACAGTGGGACAATTACCTCCTTTTTTCAGGATGAAAAGCCCTTAGTGATGTGGTGTGCCACATAGAAGGTTTTTCTGACTGTTGTGGCAATGTGGTTATCGAAAATGAGACCACTGTCCACCTGTGTCCCCAAGTCTCTCATCACACTTTGGATGTTTAATGTCCTGCCACCTATGTGGTAATTCATGGGTACATGTTTTTTTCCAAAGGGGATAACTATACATTTCTTGGCATTAAGCTTGAGCCCATGGCTCTATGGGTTTTGTATCTGATTTAGCATAGCAATTATATAATGTATACATGTAACTTGTTTTCACTTGCTATAGTCACATACATGTAACCAAGTGTGATACAAAATGTTTATCTTGTATGTACTATGTGAAGTTTTTCTGCTTGGGCCTCTGCTAAAAAAGGACTTGTGTCCAGTCGAAATTTCCCAGTAAACAAATGTAAAATAAATATAAATAAAGTAAGTTCACCTACATTGCTGTTCCCTCCATAAACCACAATTGCTTAAAAACTCATTACTTTTAACGGTTCCCTATTACATGATCGAAACCCTTAGGTTATCAAACACATAAAGATCGATCACTAAATGTCGAAGTCTAAAAATTAAGAATGGCCATTTCCACACAGGGACATGAGTCGTTTGGCCGTTACGTGGATTCTGTTCTTTCTCCGCTGCACAGCAATCATGGAGTTGGTATATTTAGTTGGGGTGTGTGGGAGAGACAGCCCCCCACATCGGGGGGGGGGGGTTGGGCAAAGCCCTCCACTTCATTTCTGTTTAAAATTTTTTTATTTGGCCAATGGGTTTGTTTCCCTATGTGGAAACAGCCATTTTCGATGTTATGGGTTCAATATTTCATGATCGACCTTTTGGTGTTCGATAACCTAGGGTTTTGATCACTTAATATAGACCCACTTTTAACCATTCTTTTATTTCCATTTTTGATATCTTTCATTTCTGCACCAAGGATAGCAGTCACAGCAGTCCTGATAACTTTTCATGCCCCAAAGCATAGGATCCCCTATAACCAAGACTGACTCACCATGGTCGCTACCTAGTATCTTCATGTTAGCTTCTCTAGCTCCTGCATTCCCATTTACAACATCAGGGTGTTACAACACTCACAGATCAACCTCTATCTCTGAATGTGAAGTTACTGATGCTTCAAACTCTTATGTCACATTGTCCAAGCTTTCATATTTTCCCCTTATTCCACCACCATCATAAACTGTCCCCATGACCCAAAGTAGTTTCCCCAAAAGCTACTCTTCTTCCCTTTCTGACATTTTCAGTTTCCATTTAACTGGTGATTTATCTAGTGATACAAATTCATCATCAGTGGATTCCCTTCCTTGGATTTAGTTAAAGGTACACATCTCACCCCCTGGTCTACACCAGTGTTTCCTGGGGATGGATTCCAAGATATTTTAATTCTTATAGATTTCATAGGTGTTTATTAGGCTAATGACCACAAGGACCTTTTAAGTATAGCTATTCATCCCAAATCTCTGACAAGATCTGGTACCCATGAAAACTGTAAGCAGGTGTTTGGAAGGTGGAAGCTTAGCATAATGGTCAAGGTGTTTACCATACAAACACAAGGTGCAGGGTTTGATTCTCACAGGGGGTAATTGGCCAGGCTTAAAATAGCCCATATGGGTAGTTAGCCTTGTACTAACCTATGAATCAGCAAGGACCTGGGAGAAGAACCATTTACAGGCTGCCTGCTCTCATTAGAGACAAGTAACAAACAGGGATGAATTTCCTGTCCCCATCAAACTATCCAAGTTGTAACTGAATTGGGTTAGAGGAACTCTTTCACATGGATGGGGAGCATGTTCCAGAGAAGGGGTAGTCTCTGGGATGCATACATGTCTATCCACCCGGTCCTATTTATACCATAGGCAAGGTTTGAGTATTTAGAATGGGTAATTCTGGTGCTATTTGTTTTGCAGATATAACCCTACCAGCTACAATATCATTAGACAAGACCAACCACTTCATAAAGGGGGTGGAACTGCCTTACTGTACAAGTCCAACTTAACTGTCCATCAATTACCCAACTCCTACCCCTCCCCCAATAATTGGGACATACATACTTCAACTTCACCCTAAAAAGTTAATCACCACAATTGTGATCTATATTCCAACTGGTAATACACCTGCTAGCCTTGAAGACTTCTTATGCTGGTGTTCTTCCACATACTCACAAGAAACCCTTATTTTTGGGGACTTCAACCTAGATTGGTTCACCTGCATATCAGAACCACCAATTAATTTAATAAATCTCCATGGCTACCAGCAGCTAGTCCAAATTCCAACTAGATGCGATAACAAATCTAAAAGGGAATCCATCCTTGACTGGGTCCTAACTAACAACCCCACACTGTACCCTCACACAGGCAGTCTCCCAGACACCTTAAGTGACCACAACATAATATACTTTATACGTAGTAGAACAAGCATATGCAAAACCACTAACTATATATCCACTAGAAACGCAAAAAAAAATTCTCTCTTGAGGTCCTCAACACTTTACATTCTGTGACTGGACCCCCATAAAAACCCTCCCACTTGACCAGGCTGTAGCATATTTCAACAAAACATTTCTACAACACCTAGACACTGTCGCTCCACTGCGCAAAATCAACGTTAGAACCTCTACAAACTCCTGGCCCAGTAAAGACACCAAACAAATCCTCAAGTCCAGAGACACTGCCTGGCTTTACTATCAAAAAAACAAAGAAACACAAAGCCTAAGTACCAAGGAACTGCTCAACCGTGCATAAAATGCATTAGGCTGGACAAAAAAATCCTACTAAACAACATTACAAACTAAATACCAACACTACCCCCCAAAATTTTGGAAAAATGTAAACCAGCTACTAAAATCCACCCAAAAGGCTACCCCCAAACCAACCACCCCTGACACTAAAGTTCCCATCGAAACACAATTCAACTCCCACTTTATGAACTCAATTCTATCCATAGTATCACAGGACAGTTCCTTCCTCACTACCCCCCCAACACAAATAACACTAATACAAGCTTTACCCTCAAAACAGTTTCCACCACTTCAATCAAAAGCATGCTCTCCAAACTAAAAACCTCATCAACAGCAGCCGACCTACTCCCCAGCTATTTCTTGAAACTCACAGCAGATGCTATTAATATCCCAGTCTCCACTCTCAAACAGATCAATTGTTGAAAACTATGTGCCCAAACTCTGGAAAATATCCTATGTTACACCCATACATAAAGGCGGGACCTCCACTGAACTTAATACCTACAGCCCTATTGCTTTACTCTCCCCCCTGGCCAAAATCCTAGAAAAATGCAACCATACCCAGATGCTAAACTATCTCCTAGACAGCAACATCCTGTCACATACTCAGCATGGTTTCAGACCTGCCCATAGTACCACTACAGCCCTCCTCTGATTCACAGATACAGTAAACCATCTCAGAAATAAAGGCCTAGAGGTGTCAACTCTTTTTGGATATGTCCAAAGCATATGACACAGTCTTACACCAAATCCTGCTAAACAAACTAAACCAATATCACCTATTAAATTCCACTCTTATCTGGTTCCAAAGCTACTTAACTGACAGGTACCAAGCTGTGAAATGGGAAAATTATCTTTCTCCTCAGCTGCCCATAACTATAGGAGTCCACAGGGTTCTATCTTGGGACCACTACTATTCAGTCTTCACAAATGACCTCCATACCTCCACACAGCATGCATCTATCATTCAGTATGCAGATGACACTACCTTCATCTCTGCTGCACAAAACATTCCCACCCTCCTGCAAACAACTCAACTAGCATTCTCTGACATTGAAAACTACCTTACCAAAGCCCAACTTAGTCTTCAATCCAAATAAAGCTCAGATATGATTATAACCAGTTCTAACAAAAACACTGATAACAGTCAATTCCCTATTTACTCCACAAATGCTACTCCATTCTCTCCAGTGGCACAGGCTAAGTTATTGGGAATAACCATAGACTCCCACCTATCTCAACTTAACTATTAAAAAAAGTACATGCCAAACTGGGATCACTCTACCGTATCAAACCATTTCTTACCAACAACACAAGATCAGCCATTGCTCGCTCTAAACTTCTATCCACCCTACTCTATGCATCTCCCATTCTGACTAATCTCAACAAAACTGAACTAAGCAAAATGGAAGCCTGCTATAACAGAATTGCCTGCTTTGCTGTAAATTAAATTGCTCATATAGAACTCATCACTTTACTGCTTTGAGACAGCTCTACTGGCTTGAACTGCCCAACCTCTTAACCTACAATCAAGCTCTGCCTCTGTCATTCTATCTATTACCTCCCCAGTAAGTGACCTGCTCTCAAAAACCTAGTACATCACTCCGCCAAAAGACCTCTTAGATCATCAAGAAAACTACTACTAGAAATCACCAACAGCTACAATAGCTTTGGAGATGCGCTATATAGTAGTTCAGTGGCTAAAAAATGGAACTCTGTCCCCACTAGCATTCAAAACACATCATCCAAAGCCTCCTTTAAAGACCTCATCAGGCATCTCAAGCAAAGTTGGCAGTGCCATGATTGCTCCCCAGGCTAGTGAAAGTGGATAAAGTATACATACTAAATCTAGAATACTTGATAATAGTTTTCAGTCTTACTCACAAACACTGGCTAATCTACAATGTATGTTATGTACCTGTGTACTATGTATGTTTTCTACCTATGTTCCAAATTTTAGCTGAATATCACAAATCTATTAATTACCTTTATTTTTAAATTAATATTTTTTTGTTTGTTCACTCCACTATAACTGTTGATGTGCCGCATACCACTGTAAAAACATGTTGTTTGTAATTTGTATGTATACTGATCATGTCTAAATAACTAAATGTATCTCATTTTTCTTTGTGGAGCTTTTCTCCCCGGGCCTCTGCCGAAAAAGGGCCTTTTCGGCTCAGACACCCCTGGTTAACAAATGTAAAATAAAATAAAATAAATAAATATGCAGAAAGGCCATCAGAGTGGGGTCTGACAACGCCTTGTATGCCAGGCATAGATCTCCCCTCAACAGCCTGTATGAGATAGAATACAGAGATAGGGCCCTTGAGGCAGTCTGTATAGGACAGGTTACACCTTGTAGTCTTTTATTGAGGAACCTCTCTGGACATTCCATTTTTTGTATATGCCTGGTTAGGTATACACCAAAGAGGGCACGGTACTTGATGACAGGACTGATGAAAGCCCGATACAGTGGAAAAATGAATCCCTAGGACCTAGATGCCATACCTTTGTTTACAAGTTGTACAATACAGAATGATTTCTTCACTACTGTAGACATGTGATGGTCAAAGGCTAGCTCAATATGATAGTTACTAGGGCTGGATGACTTCCAAAGGGTACCACTATGCATTTCTTGGCATTTACTTTTAGTCCATGGCACTGGCACCAGTTCTCAGTCTGTGTCAACCCCTCCTGGGCAACATTTGTGTCAGTGAGCAATTTAATGACAGCTCCTAATTTTCAATCAACTGCAAACAGTCAGCCAGAGGCCAATAATGTTGGCTTTAACTCTGGAGAAGTAAATGCCAAAAAGGAGCAGTCCCATTACTGATCCCTGAAGGACTTCTCATGTTTTAAAACAGTTGTGACAGTCACCCTGGAATATTCCCCTTTGAATTTTATCCCTGGAATAATTTGTCCTTTATCATGGCTTATCTGCAAAGTGGTTTGTCACTGTTTCATGGTCGTTAAATAATCTATCAGTGGAAGGGGCATCTTATACATTTTTAAGCACTCTTATCAATGAATGTGGGACACTGTCATATATATATTTTTTGTAGTCTATCAATGCTATACTTAGATTCTTCCCCTTTTACAGTTCTCCATTATGACTAACAATTGGCCTTTGTTCCATAGGACTTTCTTTTATCATCTTTTTGTCCTATCGCCATGAATGAGTTTTCTTCTGAGTGACTATAAACTCTGTTAGCATCAACTCCAGTGTATACTTTGTCACTGGAAGGCAAGTTATTGGTCTATATTTTTAGGATAGTTTGCAGGTTTGCTCTTAAGTAGGAGCATTGTTTTTCCTGGTGTTAACCAGGTTGGAGTCTGTTTGGGGTGTGCATACAAATAGCTCTTACTTATGGCTAAATCTTCATGTAAAAATGTTAAGACTTTGAGCAGAAGTTATGTACTGCACCTGGGCTTTGGGTTTTTCACTTAGGAACTTTTCTTAACTTTATTTCAGTCTCTATGGCTGTTGCCTCATCCCATTTCATATATTGTACATTTAAACTTTATTCTTTCTTTTACTTTTTCTATCCATTTAGCATCTTTATAATCCACAGGATTTTCATAGATACTTCTCCAAAATGTATCTATTTCTTCTCTTTTTGGTGGTGTTTCCCATTTACCTATAAAACTTTTTTGGGTCATCAATAAATTGCTTATGTTCTACTTTTCCTTTATATTATCTGCATATCTTTTTCTACCTGTGCTGATAACTTTAATTTGCAATAGTGTATAATATATCCAGATATGTTTGATACTGCACATTGCTTTTATCACTTCTATCTTTCAGAATATTTTTGTTGATCTGTGCCACTTTCTATACTTTAATAGAGACGCCTCGTCTTAATTGCTTTGTATTTTTCTCTATTCAATACTTCAATGATAGCATTTGATTTCTCCCCTTCCTTTCCCTTACTTGTCCTGCGTTTTTGTGGTAAGACTATTATTAATTTACCTCCACAGTAATGTATTCTATTTACACATGAATCTCTATGAACAGTCTTAATTACTGTGTTCATTTGTTTTATCAAACTTTGTAACTTTTGGAGTTTTTGTTTTATCAAATTTCTAACTTTTTGTGTTTTACTTCTTTTCTGTAGTCCATTTCTGTCATCAATCTTACTATGTCTGGTCATCTCTCTTAAATCAAGTAACTCTTCTCTTGGATCATTTTCCTCTAAACTGAGGGCACACTCTTTACTCTCCATTTCCTATGAGCATTTTATAGAAAGTGCCACAGCCACTTCCTGTGCCATATTCTTTTCAGTTTCATCCTGTGTCCTTCACTGCTCTTCCATAAGAGAACTCACTGGCCTATCCCTCCACAACATTGACAGTCTCAGAGGTGCCACAGTTTCCTGGTCATTCCCTTGCTATGCAACTCCAGCTGAACATTTTTATGCGTTTCCTATGGAAGGCTCCAAATTATCTTCATATGGCAATTGATCAGCTATTTCCCACTCCACTACGTTCTCCTTAATTTGGAGATCTATTGCTCTGTACTGCTGGGATGTTATACGTTAGATCGTAAACACTAAATCCTTCACTTTGCAGGTAATCAATTCATAACCTCAGTTTATATTTCTTTAACTTCTCTATTACAAATCTTCTTTTCTACCTTTCTCTTCGTTTTATTTTTTGAACTGTAAAATTTTCCATATCTGGATGCCTTTGCCTGTATTTCTCTTCAATGTGTTTGGTGCTGCTCTTTTTTGTATTAATTAGTTTTGCTTTCTACTTTGCATAAATATTACACCATATTAAGCTCCTCTCTTTCCCATGCACATATTTTTTCTTCAGACGTCTCCTGCTTCTACTGTTTCTCCTTACTTGGAGGACATGTTACATCATGCTGTGATATAACCAGTGTTAGAACTTACTACACTAAATCCTCCACTACACAGGTATTTCATAACTTTTTACTTTTTTTTTTTTTTTTTTTTTTTAACTTCTACTTTACTAACCTTCTGTTCTACATTCCCTCTTTGTGACCTTATGTTTATATTCTTAAATTTGCCATATCTGGATGGCTTTACCTATATTTCTCTTCAAATATCTTTGGGGCTGCTTTTTTTTTTTGCATTAATTAATTTGATTTTCTCCTTTGCATAAATATTCCACCGTATCAGATCTTTCTTTCCCATGTCCATATTTCTTTTTTATACCTTTCAAAAATCTCTAGATTTTGTTCTTTATATTTTTACACTTCCTGAGTCGCTTTTCCAAACGGCCCAAGCTTTCTTGGTCTATATAATGTTTTTCATAAATATTGTATTAATAAACAGAAATGTTTATTTGAAACTTCTGACAAATTCTCTTGTGTAAGTATTTTTCTTTCCTCTAATTTCTCACAAGCTTTTTGTATATCTTCTGTCTGGAAATATGGGGCTTCTTGCATAACAGTAACATTGCATAATTTCTTTCTTATCCTCAACAGTCCACTCTATCATCTTTATGGCTCTTTTTGGCCTATCAATTTTTGATTTTTGTGCACTACTATTTCCTTCTACAATAGGAGGGCCTATCCTCCCCCTGGGCATGGACTAGCCCCCTTGCAGAAATGGTTCCATGTGTTGGGGATTCTACACTGTCATTTTTTCGAGTTCTGACACCTATGCACCTATCAGGATTGGGCACTTTTTTATCCTGGATCTTGTGTACCCAACTATTTTTTTTTATTTTCTAACCTACTTCTGTCCATTATATGCTACATAAAATATACTCTATATATCAGTATAGCATATATATATATATATATATATATATATATATATATATATATATATATCAGTCTCGTCTTGGTGAGATTTTGCGAAAAACATGGTCCACCTCGTGAAGGTACTTCACCAAGACTTAAGGCTGAATTCTATTCCAGCAATACTACTCTCCTTTGCTTGCTGATTTCTCTTTCCATTCGGACCCTGGCTCAGTATAGGTGGCTCCATTTACAATGAGCTCTGCACACAATTGTGTACTGCCTTTGAGGCTGCGGACATAGCTAAAGAATGCCTTGTGGCTGTCCTTGGTCTGCGAGGTCAAATTTACATCAAATTTAGCTTTGGTAGCCTTTATTTGTCTTTTGAGTTGTTTAGTTTGAGGAGTTTGCTTTTATCCTGCTGTGTGTGGAACCTCCTAATTTTTGCTACGATTTTCTTCCTTCTGTTATACAGTCTATTGAGGATGCAATTCCACCAGGGTGGCTTGTTTTTGTTTTTTAAAGTTAACTCTGTACTACTTCCTGGTGGGTATGACTGCCTCTATGCAGCTATTAACATGCTTGCATAGGGTTTCTGTGAACAGCTCTGTGTAGGCAGCAGTGTTCTCAGAGTTTATGGGGCTTGAAATTTTGCCAGGCTATCACTTAATAGTAAGAAGTTAGTCTTGGAGTCATTTCTGAATATTCCAGGGTTAGCTGATGTTCCAGGTTGTATTTTTACTTCAAAGACCACCATTTTGTGGTCTGACACTACCAGAGAAGACATTACACTAGTGGGTGTGTGGCGCACACTCATACTAATAAGGCCCAGATCCAGTATGGCTGCACCAATTTGTTGGTGTACTGACAATTTGATCCAGGGAGCATGTGTTTACAAAATCCAGGAATCTCTGCACCTGTACATTTGGTGTCATATAGGATTCACAGTTAATAGTGGGGTAATTAAAGTTTCCCGTGAATATGGTATTCGGTTGGATGGTGAACGCTTCCAATAAGTTTAAATACATGGTATGAGTATCCTGAGTCAGAGGGAGACCTATAGCTTGCGAAGAAATGGCATTGGATTTTTCCTATGGTGAATTAAAGGTGGAAAAGCTCAAGTGCATCATCCTGCTTGACCAGCCTTTATTCATTTTTATTTCTGATGTTAATTGAGACACCTCCACATTTAGTCTCTGTGTAGTAGCTTATCTAAATATGTGGAAGGCATTATAACCTTGCACTGTTGGTGTGCTCTCTCCAGAAAGAGTTGTGAATCTATGCATTCTGCTCCTTCTCTCAACAGGAGCAAAATATAAGCACAAATTCCAAGCTGGCACCTATGAAGCAGTTATTAGGATATCTGGTGATCAGTAGTCCCCAGGAAATAATGTTCCTATTGCTCTTCTCTCACCAGGAAGAGAACGGAAGCACTAATTCCAAGATAACTACTGAGAGGCAGAATGTGGGCTCTCCAGTAATTGTTGGTCTTGGAGTAGATGTTACAGATTTTAAAGGTAAGATGGAAAACAGGTTAATATCCTAAGAGATGTTGTGGGGCACTAAGCAGTTCAAAAGAGGGGGTAACAAACTTTAGCTGAGTGGAGAGCCACTCATTTTAAAAGGGCTAGATATATTGGAAGGGGTGGGCATTGTAGTTCTATGGAATACAGTGGGACGGCTTATAAATTTAAACAGTTAAAGGGGAGTGATTTCACAAAATAATTTTGTGTTTACTCACAATAGCCAATGAAAGAGAAGGGGATATGTGGTCAAATTTAACATAACAGACAGGAAACTAAGACAGTTGAGTTTAAAAACAACAGCACCAGGATGGGAAGGTGGGGAAAAACTTAATTTCTGTGCGACTCACAAGAGAGACACAGTTGTGGTCTTCTCTCCTAGTTTAAATATGCGGTTAAAAGCAGAATACAAGTAAAACACAGGGTAAAGAAAACGAATCACAATATATAAAAAAGAATGCAGCAATAAAGCAACACAAAATACAAGAAAGCAAAAACTAACCTTTCCCTCACAGCAAGTTACGGCAGAGTCTGGATGAGCTTTTCTAGAAAAGTGTTGGAACGCTTTCCTCTATTAATTTCTAAAGAATTAGAGTTCCTTAGTCTACATAACTCTTCTGAAACCTGGTATCTTCATACCACTTTTAATAATTTTACCTCCTACATCTTTGATCCTTTAATTCAGTAAAATCAGTACTCTGAGCACACACTCCATTCTGTATACTTTAACAAAACAAATCAAGTTGGTCCACTTGAGCAAGAATTTCAACAGAACAGTGTAAAGTAAGTTATAAAACTAAATTACTAACCTTTCATCCTTGCTTATTCCACTTACTCCTGGCTGTCATGCTGGTCACAGAGATGCACATTGTCACTTGTTTCCAGGACCCAATTTAAAAGTCCTAGGGAACATAACTCTGAACCAGTATGCAGCAAGGTCCCCAACAGTGGGAGCAGATCCCCCTTATCATCGAGGAAAAAAGGAAATTAAGGCTAAGTAGCAGCTGTTGAACCAGCTTTTGTTTTCTTCCCTCACAGCCTTGTCAGCACATACAAAATCACACCCTCCCCCTTAATGTAAGAGGGAAAAAGAAAAGTAAGACTTCGTGAAAGTAAGCAGCTGTTAAACCAGCTTTTTGTTTTCTTCACAGAGTAACAAACAATGGAAAAGTCTGCCAACACTCATTCTGAAACCAGCAAGCATGGCAGCAACCAAATATCTCTAACTGAAGTCTTTGCAAACTAACAAATGATGTTCTTGGAAATAAGATAAACTTGAGGACACTGCATATGATGAAATGGTATGCTTGATCTTGATACCATATGAGGACTTTCTGACAAATAAATGATGTGGCACAGTATTAATGTATTTTAGTTAGATTACTGGGGTAGTACATGGATTACAATAGAACATTTGAAGGCGCAGCCCTGGTGAAGAAATTCACAAAAAAATGCAAACCACTCTACATATGAGAAGCTTAAATCCTCTACAATAACTACTGCAAAAGTTAAGTCTATAAGCTGTTAATGAGATGCTTCCTGTAGTCCTCAGTCTGATCCAGTCAGTTTCCACTTGGCAACAGCATGACAGTGAGCAAAATCACTCAGCCAGGCAGTGCTCTAGGTAAATGGGCTACGCTCCTTAATGGTCCCACACTAGGGACAGAGACTGGTAATACTACAGTCAACTTAAATGTTGCTGCACTCCTGAATGCATCGTCCTCCAGAGGAGATGTTAAACCACATTCCCATCTGCCTCACTTAGTGGTAGCTCAGGTGGATGAACAAGATTCCACTGCACCTATCGAAGAGAGTACG
Source organism: Protopterus annectens (assembly GCF_019279795.1). Taxonomy (NCBI): domain Eukaryota; kingdom Metazoa; phylum Chordata; order Ceratodontiformes; family Protopteridae; genus Protopterus; species Protopterus annectens. Next base: position 679,743,889 of record NC_056729.1, read on the forward strand.
GGAGAGGCTCCCCAGTGCCCTAGCCATATTTCTCCTTGTACTATAAATACTACCTTGTCTCTCCTGATAAGAGGCTACTAGCTTAGCGAGACTAACCCAAGTAAGAAAGCATAAATAAATAAAACTGATTATGAACCTTAACCTTCTTTAAAAAGGGTGAGTGGGTTGCAGGAGTTACTGCTAGACCTGCATAAACAGATACATGCATTTCATAATTTGACTGTAGCCCAAACACCAATCTAGTTATGTTTCATCTACATTACAGTATCATAACTGTAACAACCCCCCACTCCTTTTTATTAATTTTGTGGCATATAATGTTAAGTGAAAATGTCATCAACTCCCATGTTTCCTTGAAATATGGGTATGCAATACAGCAAGACAAGGAAATAGTGGGTGTAAGAGTTTCTTCTTACCTCCATGGTGATGTGAATGAAGAATGGGTAATATAGGCTATTATCAATGGAGGTTCTTTGAGTGCTGCTTCACAACTGACATATATCCAGTTACAATTACATATCTGAATATGGTAGCAGCATATGTGGCCAGTTTGCCCATCACCTGATTACAAGACTATCTGCGCACAAGTATTTGCAAATCACAGATAAAAACCTATATAATGTACTACACTTAACTACCTCCCTATAAGTTGAGGATTCGCTATATAAATGACTGTGAAGGAACCAAGGAATGCCTGTTACTAGATGTACAGATGCTGGCTTAGACTGTATATATGCTCTCTATAAAACCTTTTTACTTGTGCTTGACTTCTTCAGTTTTCTGTATAATGAAAATATGCTCAGACTTCTGACCAATCTTATAAGCATGCCTATCAATTGCTCCAGTTTTGCAGAATTACTGTCATTTTGCAACATACTTTTACCCAGTCCCTTGTGGGGGAAAAAACACTGATTTTCAGGCAAATTACTGAGGATACAGTTAGCCAGCAATGCGAGAGTGTGTCATACCTCTTGTTCAGAAAATGCAGGTTGATTCAAAACCTGTTGTTCAAGTTGCCAAGTCAATTACAGGAATATCTGAAAATTGTATTCGATATCGGGCCTTTATCCTTTCATTATTTTTGACTCTTTCCTGAATACTTGTGCAAAGTTGAGAGGTATGGTTATAAACATCCATTTATTCTCCAAACAGCTTAACAAATCTGCATTAAGCATTGCTAAAAAATAGCCTTGCAGTAAACTTTTACCAAGACTTTCCAGCTACAACCAATGCCATGCTTGTGGCTTCTGGTATAGTTTGTTACAATATCAAATACTATCTGAGACGCTTTGCATTGCAAAATAAATATACCCTATTTTAGAGCTAGATAAGCATGTAATGGCCATTTTCAATTTATATTATCTGCATATTTAACACCCCCCCCCCAGAACAATTAAGAACTTATACGCCAGTTTATGAATACTGCATTTAAAGTTCATATTAGCAGTGACTTCTCTGCCTACTCATATTGCATTATGTGGCACTTGTGCAGAACATATTTCCAGCAAGGGGCAAAACAGTGTACATACTGAGAATATATCACTGGATCTACTACTAATAGTTTTTAAAATAGGAGTACATCAAAGGACCTTTTATGGTTTCTGCTTCATGTTTTGGCAAATTCTTTTCAGCAATTTAGCGTACCTGTACTTACTACTTGGGATACACAGTAATTGGAAGCAATAACTTAACAGTTCTGACAATTCTGGGAATGCAAGCATAAGACCTTAATGTAAAATTACTTAAATAGTTAATGTTTTATGCACTTTATAAGCTTTTGTCCCTTCTGACATGCTACATATATACTAAGCTGTAGAGGTCTGTTTGCATTCATATGCAGCACCGTGTACAGGATACAGTACCTCAAGTTACTACTATATCTGACATTAAGAACAACTTTAAAGCACCAGCGTCTTCATTTTTTAAAAACCGTAATACTGCAAAACTGCTATCATGATTGGGTGGGTAAAGCAATACGATGCAAATGTCGCCCACAGCAGAATAGAGAGTCCAACAGCTTCTAAAGTTGCTCTTTCTTCACAGCATACCTCTCAGCTGTCCAGATTTTTGCATCATGCTTTTTGCTCTGTTCTTCATAACAATTATGCTTTCCTGGCAAAATTACTGAGATTTTAGTTCACTAAATAAATGACCTACATTTCAGTTTCAGACTTCAGATCCTTCAGAAAAGGCATGCTAATACAAATCCTGTTATTCTAATAACTTTCTAAGTTTAAAATCTGGCCCTGTTTTGAGGCCTTTGTCCCCCTATTATTTTTGGCTTTTTTCAAATTTCTTGTTCAGGGGTATGCTTCAGGAGGACATTGTTCTTGCTTGCTATTTTGGCAGCACCAAGTATTTTATCATCCTTCAAAGGCTTTGAAATCTGGTAAAACTTTTTTTTCTGTAACAGATCGTACATTGAGCAGATAAAGTTCAAAGCACTATAAATAATTTTGATCAAGTTCTCAACATGGACACCAACATTCATCTAATAAGCTTTTGTACTGTATGTCTCACAGACAACTTGGTTATGATCAAAGACCTGATTATAATCCTCTACATATAAAGCAATCTATGTTTATTTAAAATGTTAATCATCTCTCCTGCAATATCCTGCATGCCTTCACGTGGAGGTATACCACTCCCCCACTTTTTTGTTTTAAATCTGACCTTTAACTAAAATTTTAACAGAAGAAATTACTTCTGCAACTTAGTGAACATTTTTTCAATGATAATTCATAAGCAGCTAATTTCCAATTTTAATTAGTTTTCTTCTGAAATTACCATCTTTTACGGCTTCTGTGAATACGTAACTGGCTGACAACATTAACCCAATCAGATGGTCAAAGAGAACTAATTTAAAGTGGAGGTGACAGGGCATCTTTTATTTAGAGTAGATTATATTCAGGCAAATGTTAGCTAGCAGAATTTATTGTTTTCTGTTTTTTCACAATGAGAGGACTTAATATGTTTCACCTGCTTTTTACACTTGCTAAAGTTAATGCTTGAAATAAATTGCTAGTGAAGGGTATAGCTATTTCTTCGCAGGTCCATACACTCAGACAATGCAAAGGAAAAGTAAATAATGGAAGAAATTAATCATTTTTAAGGTAAACTGCTACTGTTTTTCTTTCCATCAATTTGATTATTTTCTTAAAAACATGATGCTGTTTTTACAAAATTTTGCAGATGTCAGCTCAAATACTTGCACATTTCACACACTGAAAAACCTGGACTGTACTTCTTAGGAAAAAAGAGGGGGAAAAAAGGAAAAGCTGTTTATTTTATGTGCATTTAGATGACAGAAGTATATGAAATTTATGTATACAGCAATACCACTCAGCTGTTTCTGATTTCGTAGAGTACCCCAGTTTTTGCTACATATATTTGAAAGGTTTCTCCCAGACGTTTGGTTTTATTTATTTATTTATTTTTTAACAATCTGCTGTTCTTATCAGTAACTAAACAGTCAGAGACATTTGAGTGTGACACTTCATAACATTCAAAGAACACACCCTATTAGAGGACCTTGTTACTCTGGTAAATATTTTTAGTCCAGAAATAATAGAACACGTCATTATATAGGGTTATATATTTCTGAATGTGTTAGTGCTTACATATCTTAATATTTAAAAGATTGCTTAAGGCTGTCAAGTCTTAGTGAATTGCATATCCTACCTCATTACCAAATGAATCAATTAAAACATTAGTATGAGTGCATATTATAATAAAATTACTATTAATCTAATTACAAAATTGCTTAAAATAGTTATTTAAATGCAACTATATGCTGTTCATAGCTTCATTTTAACACAATTAGAATAATACTGCAGTTAATAGTCATAATTTGAAAATGTTGAGGAAGTCATACTTTATGCTTTCTTAACATAAAAGATGAGAATATCAAACTTATAAAATAGATGTGAAACGATAGAAGGAATATGATGGTTCATTTTATATATATATGTAATGGAATGACTTGTGCGGGGGTTGGAGAGGGGGAACTGAGTGCATGCCTCTCTTCCTTTTAAGCAACACTCAAATCTAATATATACACAGATTTGATTTTATAGATACAGAAGTTTAGCTACATTAAGATAAAAAGTATCCACATTGATATATTATGCTTTGTTGCTACTGTATTGTTTGTGTGCACTGTATTGCCTAGTCTCTATAGCTTTATCTAAAGTTACAGCTTAAACTTTTCTTTACACTTAACCAACACCCCCTCATTTTCCATTCTCCCCTTACCCAACATCCCCCTCCCCATTTTCTATTGTCCCTTTTTTCTCCTATCAAATTTAAAAAAATAATCTGTAATTATATGCAAGCAAGAAGATATTACAAAATTGGGTTTATCTAAGGTTATATAACCAAGTCTTAATTCAGGAATTCAGTGTTGAAAGTACAACACTAGGTAAAGTTGTAAACCCAGAATTGTATTATGCTGTTATAAACCAAGAGTCATGTTAGGCTATAATTAAAATTACAAACAACGAGAAGTAGGAAACACACAGATAGAGGAGAACAAAAAAAAAACAGACTGTTGGAAAATACATCCCCCAATCCTCCTTCCTCACCCTTTCCTTTCCATTTCAGTACTGTTTATTCATGGTTCTTTTATAATTAACATTTTTAGATTCACATTATTATAGGTTATAAGTTAGCATAAAAATTAAACAGCTACACTAAATTAGTAACAAACTCATTACATGTTTTACATAAGCATTTATATTATACAGTAGAGAGTTGATTATCCGCACGTCGATTATCATAACAGTCAATTATCACAACCAGCCTTCCTATGTTTTTGGATGGGAAAAATCAAAGTCTGAAAAAGTAAACATTATATGTATTTGCCTGAGCATGTTTTTTGAGCTTGTAACCAGCTAGTGTGTGAAAAAATATTCTTTATTTGTCCATTGGAATCACTGAATGGTTGTAAAGTGCACTCCTGCATGCAGAAAAAAAGATTTTAGATTTTTTTACCCAATTCAATGATATGTTTTATTATCCAAACTACCCTAGGTCCCAATTAGTTCAGATAATCAACTCTGTACTGTAGTTGTTTCTCTTGCATTAGTATTATTAGTACCATTAATAGTTTTAAGGTAGAGGGGCACTTGTAGATTAGATTAGTTAGATTTTCAAATTAAGCAAAGGAGTGGTCACAGGGGTGGGTCTTGGCAGATATGCATTCAGTTAACTACCAAAAACCAAAAGTGCTTAAAGACTTGAATGGAAATGGTAAGCTTCACTGTAGATGAAGTACAAGAATGATATTGTTTTATATAAAGTATCTACAAATAAACAACTTAACAGTGACAAGAAGAGATTTGGTTTAAGCAAGTATTTAATAACAGAATTGATACTGCTTTTATATAAAAACCTCAAATTAATATGAAATCATATTTAATATACTGGATATGTTTCTGGTGTCAAAGCTGGTCTTGTGTGTGTGTATGTATATATGTATGTATGTATATATATATACACACACACATATATATATATATATATATATATATATATATATATATATACACACATACACACATATATATATATATATATATATATATATATATATATATATATATATATATACATACATACACACACAAGCCTGAGAATTGCTGGGGATGACCTGCACATATCCCTCCCTTCAAGGTTTTTGTTTATTGGCAAAAACTCTGCCCACCCTCTTAGCACCTTTTTAGGCAACATCAGTCTTTAAAAGCTCCTAATATATTAAAACAAACAGAATATGGACATCATAAAGGTATTGTTGCTTAACTCTATAAGACAAACTCCACTCCAGACAGGTACTCTGGAGTGCGTTGATACATGGCTGATATGAGGTAGTGGCATCTGTGCCAGGGAGAGTAGGGCAGTGCATGTGCAACATATGCCAGCACAGCTAGTTGTAGTTTTGTAAAGAATTTTATGTCATTTCACTATTGCACTGATTTGTACAGATGTCTGTGTTCAAAATGTATTTGTAAAGTTGCTTGTGTTAAAAGGACATCAACAGTGGTTCCTGCAGGACAGGAGAGAGATATACATATATTTCAGACAGTGTTATAATAACCGGTTAAATGTATATGTTTTAACAGGGAATTCTAGAAAGGAAAATGTTTCTCAGTCCAGCTAATTTTGAAAAATAGGTTGAAAATGAAATGGGTTGGTTTAGGCCATAAAGATTTTATCTTGCAGGTCTGAAACAAAAATGTATGGGAAAACCAGGACTAGGAATCTTACTATATTGTCCTTAGGGGGTGAAGTAATTGCTACTGTGGAGGGGTGGAATTTTCTGAAATTGTTTTATACCTTTCAGATGCTGCGACAGATCTTGGCAAAGCTCTGGGTGTATAATGCACCAGTCAGGTGACCAGATGTGATGTCATTCTATAACCAGCACTGAATTTTTTTATTTTTTATTTTTTTTTAAGATATTAATGAGAGATGTTCCAGAACTCTTGCAGCAGCACTTTGTTTTTTGGAACCTGACAGGAAAGAACTCTCACAACCACATACCTCATATATTCCTGCCTTGCTATGGTAAGCAACTCAACTCACTTCATCGTGCTTTGCTGTAGTAAGCAACTTAACTAGAGAATAATACTTAAGTACTGTTTTTCTGTATCTATGTGAATCTATCCATCTGTCTTATTTTTAATATTTCCTGTGATGAAACTCTGGTGTTTATTGAAAGTAGATATTCAGTATTCTCATGTTTTCTTTGTTATTCATTATTTTATACCTTTCTTTGTGCCTTGTCTATTAGAGAATACTTTTAGCATCTTAAGTGTACTTGTGCTTATTTCAGGGGACATTGTGGCTGCTGTTGAAAGCCTTGCTGCGTTGGTCAAACTCTACAATGTATATTAGTAATAATTTTCCTCAGTATTATTGGGTACCCCTGTAATATCCTTAGAGTAGCTGACTGCTAGCAGTGTAATTATCCTATAGTCTGGGCAGAGGGGGCACAGCTGCTAAATCTATGCCAGCCTTTCCCAGGGTGTGTGTGTGTGAAAATCAAATATCCAAGTGTGTACGTCAGCTACTTGGAACAGAGACTTGGAACAGAGACACACAGCTTCAAAGTGGTCAGTGTGGAGTCTTGTTTGGGACCTGGAAAGAGAAGTCCAGCCCCAGGTCTGGAGTGTGCTCCCTATGTGCTCTTAAGGGAAATTGTGCTTGTGCAGAGCTGCATCTGAAAATATTGTGCATCCATTTTTGCTCCTGGTGGCCATCTCACACCCCAGTCAGTGGTGAAGATTGAGGCTACTTGATTAATTGCCCAGAGTAGGGACCATCACAACATCCATCGTCATGAAGACGAGGTTCAAGGCCATCAAAAGCACACAATCAGTGAAATGCTTCAACGCCTACCACATATTTAGACCTACTGCACTAGATGAAGCCACAAAAGGCAATGGTATTTCTGTACTTTCTGTAGTCATAAAATAAATGTTTTCCCTCCGGACTCATTATACACGATAATGACCTGGAAGACTTCCACATCAAATTCACCATTAAAAACCCCCTTATCACAACAGCTAACTACAAAAAAACCTCTGTGTCCCCCCAACCCATACTTCCTAACAGACTATAACGGAGTTCTTATGCATTCAGAGAAAACACTGTTCTTTTAGAGGACTTCAACTATCCAGCTAGGAGACTTGTATGTTGCCTAACATATATGCCAGACATTCTTCATAAATATTTACTTGGTGGATCAGTCTGTCCACACCCCATCTAGTGGCAATAGAATTTTGGACACAGTTCTCATCAATATGGGACAGCTCATCTCCCCATTAGTTGCAATTCCTCAATAGTCAAAATGGGTCACAAATCAGTCACATTTGCCATAAAAGTGAAGCCAGAAGCATCTTCCAATAACTTGGCATTCACAGATTATGCTAAAGCTAATCTACTAAAACTATGTGATGACCTGGCTAAATTTAACATCCCCTTCCAACCTGATGACCCCACTGTGAAGAAGGGGTCCTTTACTGCCAAACTTTTAAGCATATGTTAATAGCTGCATAAATGTATCAGTCCCTCGCCAAAGTAAAGACAATGTCAAATTTAAAAATAAAGCCGTGTCGGAACCCAAATATAAACAAACTATATAATAAAGCAGAAAAGCTCCATGCACATAAAAATAAATGCAACTCTACAGTTACTACAAAAAACAGTCTTGCTACACTTAAGAGAACTCCTGTCCCTGACCAAATCAACCAAAGCTATATCCAAGATAAAAACAAGCACCAGGGCTAAAGATAACCACACAGACTTCCGAAAGATGTTAGAAATTCCAAAACCAATGCTCAGCACTGTGCAGAGTTAATAGTAAAGGATATTACAATCAGACCCAAACAACATAGCCAATCTACTAGTTGATACATTTCTATCTTCATCGGCCTACCCCCCCCCCAACACACATTACCAAATCACATACAGGCAATCCATATATTTTCCTTAACCCCTCTCCCCAGGAACAAAGTCCTGAAAGAACTGTTCAAGGCAACAAACACTGCTGCTATGGGGCTGCCTGCCAGCTTGAAACAGAACCCATCGAACCCAGTACAGAAGCTATTGAATATCAGCCTCTAAACTAGCTTTGTGCCACAGGAATGGAGGACAGCAACAGTCACCCATCTGCACAAAGGTGGGACATCAACATACCCAGGTAATTACAGACTCCAGAATGACCAGCCTCACCTGTAAGACTATGCAAAGGATCAATATGGATTTAATAAAGACATAGGCAACCTACAAACCCTTGACCCTAGCCAGTTCAGTTTTATCAAGGACAGATCCTGACTTCAAGAAGTCAACTGGATGAGGGAAAAATCGGTTCACATTGCATATCTAGATCTTGCAAAGGCATTCAACACCACCTCACATCTGGGTAGAGTCAATAAACATACAGTTAAATGTAAATCCCTATGTAATCCATTGGATAGCAAATTAGATTAACAGAAACCAAGAAATTAGGGTGGGTGGCTCTACCTCTTATAAAAGACCTGCCACTAACAGTACTCCCTAGGGTTCAGTCCTCAAGCCACTCCTCTTTGGCATTCACTTCTTGGAGGTCAAAGCCAATACTAAGGGTTTACAACTAGTCTAGTTTGCATATGACTGTAAAGTTGGAGCCATCAAACTCTCCAGAAGACAGCAAAATCCTCTAAGGGGACATTTCCCAACAAATAGCTTGTGTCAAAGCTATGGCCTAATCCTACATGCCAAGAAATGTATAAAATACCTTTTCCAGCAGGCACGGCATTCCCAGTAGTTATCACAAAGATGTCACTTGTGAACCTGTGTAGACAATAACCTGTCCTTTGATCAACGTGTCTCCACTATTGTAATAAAGTCCTTCATTGTGCAGCTTATTAGCAAGGTTATGGGGCCAGGTCAAAGTATGTAACCATTCCACTGTACTCGGCACTTACTAAGCAAATCACAGGATATAATGCCCCCCTGTGGTATATACCTGTCCAAACACTTGACAAAACTTTAATGACCTAAATGCTTTCTCACCAAGAAAATCAAAGGCTTGAAAAATTAAAAGCTACACTAACTGTTTAAATCCAAGTCTTCTTTTCTGCATCCTACAAGTTACTGAGGGGCGAACTCTGCCTAACTTAGAGTCTCTCATCTGACACCATCTTTTCAGACCTACTTCATATCTGCAAGTCCAATGATGGCATAAGCACCCACTCAAGAGATCTTAATTTCTTCAGCAACATAAACAGATGAACATGCTGGAGGGATCGATATATATCACATAAAGTACCACTTTTCTTGAATGCCTTCCTCTCCACATAAAGCAAAGTGTGCGTCACTCTTAAGGTTAATCTGGATGAATGGTTGGCAAACCACAAATTCACCCCAGTTTATCACATTTGTCTCTCATGGATAGCAGGAACATGTAAACCTCTGCCTAACTCTGGGCTATACGTACTTATAATACAAAGGCTATGAACTTCTTGGGAATGCATGGCTAGGCTTCAAAAGATAGTCAGGGATCAACAGCCTAACAAACATCTATGCACATGTAGGATATGAAAACATATGTTAAAACAAGACCCTTTCTTTCAGAAGCCGTATATATTAAGAAAGATAGACAAGAGCATCCTATGTCACCAGTTTTTTGATTTAGCCATGCAATATTTAGCCAACATAAGAAAGAAAACCAGTAAAAGGTTTTCAGATGGTCAGCATCAATGAAAATTAAATATAATGAAACAATTTAACACTCAAGGGTATAAAGGCTTCATTTAGATGTGTTCAAAATATAATTACTACATTTAGGGATTATACTGTTTAAAATTGAATAACATAACCAAAAGCAGGATTTTCAACAATAGAAGCATAAAAAAATAAAAACTAAGAATATAAATGTTGAAGAAACAGATAACTTGGAAAAACTCTCTCAGATAAATAAAATTTAAAAATCTAAAAACAATTGCCAAATAAAATTGTTCTTTACATTCAACAATAGATTAAAATGATTTTGGGTACTTGTGTATCATTGCAACCACATCTGGACCCTGCCACACTTTGTAATGTTTTTGCAAAAATATCAAAGTCAGCGTGAAAAGGCTAGTGTCAACTGTTTAATCTGTTGGGTGGTTTATGACATTGCAAGAGGAATAACACTGAAATTTGCCTTCCCGGGAAGTGCGCTTTTCTGGTCAGAGGTAATGAAAAATGCTCTAGAGAGGGCTGCTCCCTCTGAGTTCTGTGAAGAAGGACGTGTCTATGTCAGTGTTTGGACATCTTCACGATAACCTGCACCACATACAGACAACCTTCAGTACAGTCATCAGTCCAGCATTACATAGCTCACTCAATTACTGCCTTCCCTTAAACCTCATTCCTCCTCCAAAACAGAATTTTGCATGTATTGTTCCCACATTTCTTTTTTTTTTTATTTAATTTAATTTTCTCCTATCCTTTTCTAAAGGTCAAACTTCCACTTTTTATCTCTAATACTATATTCACTTAGATTTTGATTTCCATTTTCTAGGAATTGCTTTTTTTTTTGGCAGCCACCAGTTTTAAAAATAGCAAGGTTTACTATGTCTAGCCAATTCAGATCCTGTATATAAGCTCAAAAAATCCTTCCCGTAGTCATACCAGTTTGCTTACCCAGCATTTCTGATAGAGAAGTCTGCTGGAAATTTTTGAAGTCTGCCAAGGTATTATACATGCAGAAAATATGTCCCCAGTTACCTCTTTCTTCACCACCACACTTCCAACATTTGCTATCTACCCGAGGAAAAATTCTTTGGAGTCTACTTGCAGTATAAAAATGCTTATGTAAACACTTGCAAGCAAACAGCCTAAAACCTCTATGCTTTGTTGCACATTTAAAAGACACATACACACACATACATATATATATATATATATATATATATATATACATATATATATATATATATATATATTTATATATACACATACACACACACAAACATCTCCCATTGATTTTTTTTTTTTTTTTTGTGAACAGATTATCCGATCTCTTCCCAAGCCTTTCCAGCCTCCTCCGATTGATTCTTAAAGGTATCATGTAATATTCTGTATATTCTACTAATTATTCCTTTTTAACAGCAGCTTCTGTTCTAGAGTCTACTAAAAACTCTACCAGTGCTCATCTTTCACTTGGGATACCCTTATTTCTTTCTCTTTGCCCATAGTTTGATTTAAATCCTTGATAAGAAAGGCAGTCTCTAGCCTGCAGTCCAAATAAATTCTTGGTCACTTCCCATTCTGTTACCTTTCTCCTATTTGTTCCCGACACTGCTTTTTGCAGTTTTCTCCAATTCCAGATTTGCCTATTGTCTGTATCCATCATTGCAGTCATCCCTATCAGTAGATGCTTTCTCCATTCCTGTGTTGGCTTAGTTCTTGGAATACTTTCTGCTCCTTTACAAATATTATAATATGCTGTATGCCTGTCTTTCTCTTGAAAATATTTTAATAGTTTTGCTGTCTTTACTGAATGATGCCTGTTTTGACTGTAATACTACCTGCTGATTGCTATACTACCTGTTGTGACTGTGATACTACCTGTTGATTGTTATACTACCTGCTGATTGCTACACTACCTGCTGATTGTTATACTATCTGTTTTGACTGTAATACTACCTGTTGATTGTTATACTACCTGCTGATGGCTATACTACCTGCTGATTGCTATACTTGGAACACTTTCTGCTACTTTACAAATATTATATGCTGTATGCCTGTCTTTCTCTTGAAAATATTTTAATAGTTTTGCTGTCTTTACTGAATGATACCTGTTTTGACTGTAATACTACCTGCTGATTGTTATACTACCTGTTGATTACAATGCACATATTTTTCTTGTAATTCTCTATGTAATGTAACTTTGTACTGTGGAGCTTTTCTCGCCGGGCCTCCACTGAAAATGGGCTCTCGAGCCCGGTGGACCTCCCCGGCCACCAAAGTGGAATACATAAATAAATAAATATTGTTATTCTCCTTAAGGATCTGCATTCAAAATCCCAGTCTCTCCTTGTTTCTTGAGCTTTCCTCCTGTTTCACAATAATCCCTTTCCACTTTGAATTATAGGCTTATGCTCGTGCTATGTACAGGAGCCTTAAACTATGTAGCTCTGAAATACACTTTCAAATCGGTTATTCTCAGACCACCTTGTTCTATAGGAAGAATCAGCTTATGTAACCACACTTGACTCTTGCCCTCTTCCCCTCCCAGATAAAGTCCTCCAGCTCTAACTGCAGTCCACTTCTCCTTTGACAGATAAAAACATGCCTGACCTGTGTATAAAACTAAAGGAACTAAAACATTTTAACTGATTGCATCTTGCTATCCATATCCTCAAAACAGAACTTCCAATTTCTCAGTTTTTGTATTATCTTTTGTTTAGGTGTCTTCCCATGGGGTCCTACTTGAGATTACCAAAATCTCAGTAGACTGACACACGAAACACCGAGCCGAAAAGCTCGGCTTGCCAGATGACCAACACAGCAGAATGGCAACTTCCGAATGATCAACAGTCCAACTTGAGCAGAACAGGAAATCCGCTCTTGTGTACAATGTAGTGCAATCAAGGAGTTGGTATACTTAAGTTATGGAGCATATGGGAGGTGCAGGGAGGGGGGCGTAGCCTCCCTGCAAGAATGTGAACTGTGAAGTTAAGTGATTTAGATTTTTTTTATTTGTAGTGTATTATTTTAGTGGTAAGAGTTTAGTTTAATGTAGATGGTGGGCAGGGTATGAGTGAGGGGAACGAGATAGTTTTGTGTCGAGTGTTGTGTTTTTTCTTTTGTATGCTGTTTGTGTGTGTTGTTGGGTGCATGTTTTATGGAAGTGTATCTGGTAAGTGTGGTATCAGTGTGTCACAGTGTTGCCTGCTCAATGTTTTGTGTGTCGGTTATGTGGGATGTCGGGTAAGTGAAGTAGACCCCTTCCCACATATCCTTAGCTGCCACACCAGAACCCTTTTTAATACTTCTAAGTACTTCATTTTATCACTTACCCATAAATATGGATATTGCTGAAGCAATTTGTGTCTGGGCACATAATTTACAGCTACTGCCTTTGTTTTAGATTCATTAATCTTTTTATCCCAAAAAAAAATGAAACTGTCTCAAAATGTTCCACAACACCGAAATGTACTTCTCTGATTTTATACGGTATAACATTTCATCTGCAAATAGAAACAGCTTTTCTTGACTACCATACCAATTATATACTTGAATTTCTGAGCCCCTTATTTTCTTTGCCAACAGTTCTAAATATAATGCAAATAAAGAGGAAATAGGGTACCCTGCCTCATTCTTCTGTTCAAACAAAAATTATCAGAGAGGAACCCACCCCACTTAAATTTTCACCTCAGATCCCTTGTATATCCTCCTTGTCAAAATTATAATTTTATCAGGAATGCAAATGCTTCCATTGCTTTGCTCAAACTCCCAGCTTACACTGTCAAATGCTTTCTTTGCATCAAGACCTACCAACAATGGTATTTTCTTACATTCTGCCTCCCTCTATCAACAATGTGTTGTTAATGTCAAATGTTTGCCTCCTCACCAAAAAACCACACTGATCCATACCTATCAATTTTATCACCTTTGCCATTCTTTTAGCCATTATAGACAAACACTTTATAATCATGGTTTAGGATTGAAATGGGCCTGTATGAAGCTGGATCTTTACCCTTCTTTAGGTATTACAGTCACCACCACTTTCATCCAGGATGTTGGTGCTGCTCCTCTTAAAATACTGATAAAACCTTTCACATCTTTATCAGTTTTTCCCTCCTAGCTTCCAAACTTGCCCATGAATGTCATCTATTCCTGTGGATTTGTTATATGTCAACATTTTTATCTCATCTTCTCCTATCTCACCTTGGCATACTTTATTCTTCCATAGACGCTTCACTTTGTACCTTTTCTCGATTTCCATATTTCTCTACTTTATACAGACTTTCAGAATATTTTCAAAATATTTCTAGTACCTCTATAGGATCTTTTACCTTCCTTGTTACAGGCTCCCTAAGCTTGACAATGTTTTTTTTCTAATTTCTGTTGCCTGAGTTACTGTGCTAAAAGTTTTTGTGCTCCGGAGCCATTATCAAAAAACAGTTGCTTAACAGCAACTTTTCTAAGCTCATGCATATTAGAGATGATCTAATTTTCTGGTTAGCATTCTGCAATTGCTCTTCTTCTTGTTCTGAGATTCCCCCTATTCTGCAACACTTTAACCCAGTGTGGTGCACATCTGGTCCCAGGGCCAAATCCGGCCCTCGACGCAACACCATCTAGCCCCCAGAGAGTAACCAAAATTTTTTTTAAAAAGTGAAAAAATGTTATGCCTTACTGCCGTCAGGCAAACTTTCCAGCACGTGCTTACTTACCTAATTGACTGCAGTTGCGCACACCTCTAATTTTAGCTGTGGAAGTAACTATTCTTTGTTTAACTTGTAGCCTGTAAACAATAGTAATTTTCTGCAACTGTTTGTAATAAGTCATGGTTGCAAGCCAGAATAAAGTTAAACGCAAAGCTGATGTAGAAAACAGGCAATTTCATGACTGCTGATTTAAGTAAAAATGCCAGTCACCTGTACCTATTGTTAACTCTTAAAGACTTGCTATGTTTTGAGGTGGCCCACAGATGCATTAAGAATTCGTGTAGTGGCCCTCCCCACAAAAAGGTTGTGCACCACCACTTTAACCTTTATAAGTCTCTCTAAATAGCTCTTGTTAATTCTAGTACACAAGATTCTTGGCCAGAAAGGAATATATAGAAAATACTGTTGTGTAAGCTGAACTTACCATAACAGCAGATGTTAGAATAATCACTGCTGCCGTCTCTCTAAATATCTCTTGTTAATTCTACTACACAAGCATCTTGGCCAGAAAAGAATATATAGAAAATACTGTTGTGTAAGCTGAACTTACCATAACAGTAGATGTTAGAATCATCACTGCTGCAGTAGTCTTAGCTACGTGGCTTATTTCCTGCCAAGGATATAACAGCCAGACAGCTTCTAAAACTTCAGGGCATCTTCCAATTGCCTGAACAGTCAAGAAGAGCTGACTAAAGGACAGGTTTAGGTGCAAAGCCCTTCAGAGCTTTAGTGCCAGAAGACAGAGGGAGGCCGAGCCCTGAAAGGGGAATGCTAGGAATACCCATCAAAAATAGCCAAACCCTGTCATAAAAACACCAAAAAAAAGGGGGAAATGGAGGGAGAGAGCCGCTACTGCAGCAGTGATCATCTGAACATCTATTGTTATGTAAGTTCATCTTACATGACTGTACTATGTCCAACTGATCACTGCTGCAGTAGCTGTATTAATATGGGTAGATTACCATAGCTAACTATATTTGGGAAGAGGAAGAAGGGTCCAGGAGCCCCTGAAAAATGGTCCTAGCAAAACTTGATCTAGACCTACAGAAGGAATCAAGCATAGTGCTTTGTAAAGGTACGCACATAGGATCAAGTAGCAGCTTCTAGAATATTTCTAGAATCCAACCCTTTCCAAAAAGCCATAGAGGAAGACAAGGACCTGGTAGAACTGGCCTTGAACCTGCCTGGAATAAGAGTATAAAAAACGGTAAAGTAGAGTTGTGTAAAATCTTACCACAACAGTACATGTCCTTCTCTTCACTGTTGCAATATACCATACAATAGGGATCCCCTGCTAAGGGCAGCCCAACATCCGGCCAATATACCAGAGTCTTTTGGTTGTAAAAGGTATGCTGTACGTCACACACGTGCTCCCCATGCATGGCATAGGGCATAAAGGTTACATCCGGATATACAATCCACAGAACTGAAAAGCCCCAGTAGGAATGACAGCCTAAAGATATCAGCAGGTAACAAGCTCATCAAGAACAAAAAAGGATTAGGGGAAAAGAGAGGGAGCAAACACCTATTCTAACAGTGAAGAGAAGGACATACTGTTATGGTAAGATTTTACACAACTGTAATCACTGTAGCATTACTTGTTACAGTAGGGAGAGTGCAAAAGTTCAAGAAGAGTGGGAGGAGGAAGGGTCAGCAGAACCCTCTAGAAGACCATGGAGAATGGCTCTGGCCCTGGAAATTACATCCAACTTATAGTGCTTGCTAAAGATATGCACAGAAGTCCAGATTGCTGCCTGAAGAATAGTTAGCATCCAAACACTTGAAAACAGCACCAGAAGCAGCCACATCCCTAACAGAATGAGCCTTAATTGATGGAAGGCTCTTTCCATGAAAAGAATAGCACAAAAAAAACTGCTTTGGATATCCAAGATGAAATGGTTTGCTTATAAACAGCCAAACCTACAGACCTAGGATGAAAGGAAACAGCTGTTCAGATTTATGAAAAGCTTTAGTCTTATCCAAATATCTGAGTTGCCTACGTAAATCCAAGGTGTGTAAAACCTTCTCACTAGCAGACTGAGAAGGGGAAAATGAATAGAATGATTGAGACAACTCATTAACCACCTTGGGCATAAAAGGATTAGTATGAAAGGAACCCCCCTGTCCTTATGGAAAACTAAAAAAGGAGGAACAGCCATAAGATCTTGCATCTCAGACACCCATCTGAAAGGGGGAGGGGCCAAATGAACAGTCTTCCAAGAGCAACGCTGTAAGGAAGCTGAAGCAGCAGGCTCAAAAGGAGCCAGAATCAATTTTTCCAAAACAAAATTAAGGCTCCAGGAAGGAGGGACAATCTTCCTGGGTGGCCTAATGTGAAGGATGACTTTAAAAAACTGTTTCGGCTGAAATCTAGGAGATAAAGGGGGAGACAAAAGCAGACAAGCAGAGAGAGGTGGGCCTTAACAGAAGAAAATGCCAACCCAGCACTGAGCAATTCAGACAAGAGAGAACCAACAAATGAATGAGCATTCAGACAGACAATCGATGATAGCATTTGGACTGGCAGCAAAGAAGTTCGGAGGATAGTATGTCCAGATGTCACCTTTATATCCTATGCAGTGTGTGTGGGAGAATTTTTGTGATGTACGGTGTCCGCTTTACAACCAAAAAGCTTTCGTATACTGGCTGGACGTCGGGCTGCCCTTGACAGGTGATGCCTATTGTAAGGAATACTGCAACAGTGATATGGAAGGACATCACCCTTAGCCATTTGGAAATGGTCAGTTTTGACAGGTTGTTTGTTCCTTCTTACCTTCACAAGAAATGATCAATTGGGAGGTTGGGCCTAATGGTTAAGGTGTTTGCCTTACAAACACAAGGTGCAGGGTTTGAGTCTAATCTATGAACCTAATCTATCTATGAACCTAATTGATCAGAAAATATGAAAGATTTAGTTCTGTTAAGATATTACCCGAGTTGACTGTGGACATCCAAGGTATGAAGTACCCTTTCTCCTACATTTTTAGGATCAGGAAAGAAAACAAGGAGAATGGATAGTTTGGCTTAAACTTGAATACCACTTTAGGCATAAAATGCTTAGTTTATGTCCCTAGGGAAAATGAGGCAAGGCTGACTTGCTATAACAGCTCTCAATTCAGATATACTTCTTGCAGAGGCCAGAGCAATTAGTAAAACTCTCTTCCATTTTAAGAACCTTAAGTTAGCCAGATTAGCTGGTTGAAATGGTGCAAGTGTTAGCTTCTCTAACACAAAATTAAGATTCCAAGGAGGAGCCATCGGCTTACTTGGAGGCCTCTAATGCAAAAACCCTTTCAAGAACATTTTAACATGACACTGCCGTGAAAGAGGAGGATCCATGGGCAGACATGCTGAAATAGCTTATAAAATGAACCTTGATTGAGTATTCTCAACAAATACTGTGAAACCAGAGAACTACCTGAATGGGTGCTGGTAATGTTGACACTAACTAGAAAACCCTTTCCATTTGCTAATAAGATTTTTTAGAAGCAGACTTTCTTACCACCATTATTACCTGCTGCACACCCTCAGTAAACAGGTGACAAAGCAATTAAGACCCCATCATCAAAGCAATTGGAGATGATTGATGTTGGTGTGTATCAAACACTCCTACAGATTCATACTGTGAGGAAGCTTGTGATAACTGTCCCTGGCCATTTCTCAAAGATGGAAAAAACATGGTTGCCTGGGCCAGAAGGAAGTCATCACAATGATCTTGGGGGATTCCTTCTGAATATTCAGAAGTACTCTGAGTATTAGTGGAAATGATGGAAGATGTCTAATAACATTCCTGTCCAAGGAGAACAGAGAAGGCATCTGCTTGCAGACCTTGTAAGCGGTCTTGGAACAGAATTTTGCCTGTTGGTTGTTCAGAGAGGAGGCAAACAGGTCTACTTAAGAAACTCCCAACAGACAGGTAAAATTGTGGAAGTCCCCTTGATCTAGTTTCCATTTGTGAGCGTCTACCCCGGTCCTGCCCAGCTTGCATGCATCCAGTTTTGCCGTGATGGAATGTAGGATGCCTGTAGAGTGAGACTGTACTGTGAAGCTATATCCCAAGCTAACATGGTTGGTCCTCAAAGGGGGTATGACCTGGTTCTCCCCTTGCTTGCTGATGTACTACATGACTGTGGTTTCACCTGTAACCCCTTGAAAAGATCCCAGGGACCAAAGATGTTACAGAAATTTGAGTATCTGGATTAAGGCAAGCATCTCAGTTATTTATGTGCTTAAATCTGTCCTTGGCATCCCATACCACTCACACTTTTTATGCTTCCGGAAACTGCTTCCCAAGCAAGTCCAAAGCATCTGTGCTGATAGACTTCATTGGAGCAGGGAGGGAGAAGGGGAGACCTGGATTTAAGTACATCTGTTGTCTCCACCAAAATATTTCTCTGACAACTGGGATCTGAAAATATACATGGTGTTAATGCTAGGACCAAAGAGATTTCAGATAACACTATCTTTATCATGTGGAGCATTGTGGTATCATGAGAATCATATACAGGCCATGAGACCCAAAATCCTGAGGTATAACCTTCACAGGGTAGAAAACCTTATAAACAGATCCAGACAGAGATCTATTTTTCCTGTGGTAGAAAAGCTCTGAACTGAGGTATTTAGTTGACATTCCAGTAACACAATTCTGTGCAAGAGTCAAGAAAACCTTTTGAATGTTCTCTTGGAATCCCAGCTTGTGCAAGAGATCTCTTAACCAAGAGACAGACTCCTAACATTTTGAAAAAGACTCTGCAGATATAAGCATGGAAAATGTGGATACCCTGTACTCTGTTATGAGCTACAACTGGAGCTAAACACTTTGTGAACACTCTTGGTGTAGTGGACAGTGCAGAGTAAGGCAGAGAACTGATTATGTGATCTAGATCACAAAGCCTTAAGAAACGACTGAAATCTGGTGAAACAGGGAAGTGATGAGCATCTTTTAACTCTAGTGTTACCAGGAAACTTGAAAAAGAAGGAAGAGGTAGGTTGTGAAGTGACATTTTGAATTTGTGCACTATCACACAAAGGTTTAAGAAAGAAAGATCCAGAACTGTTCTCAAAGTATTTTCTTTATTTGACACTAGGAACATCCTTGAATAAAAACCCTTCCCAACCAGGGAAGGAGGAACTGGTTCTTTCACTCCTTAGGACAGCATGTGATGAACACATGGAAACAAGACTGATCTGCAGGATAAGGAATGATCCCCTAAAAAGAAGGAATTTCCTCCCACTGCCATCTATAAACCTCCTGAATGATTTTAACAACACATTTGTCTGGAAGTCTGTTGACACAGGGAAAAAAGAAGATTCAGGATTTCTGGAAGAGAAAAGGGGCCAAATTATTGGTCGTGTGTGTGTGTGGGGGGGATCACAAGGTCTTGAACAGTCATTTAGACTTGTTCGGCTGTCCTTGGTTTAGGGAGGTTTGAGACTTCTTTTTGGAACCTCCTTCCCACTTCTTAAACTTCTGCTCATCTCAACTCTGTTGAGGCAGTTTATTCTTTTTTGCCAAAGCTGGATGAGGAGAAAAAATCCTTTGGGCAATTTGGAAAAGGAGAGGAAAAATGTTACAGATTTCCTGGATCAGCTTGCCTCTTTCATTACACATTGATCACCTATGCAGCAGAGGGGCCAAACATGAAATTTCTAAGGGAGAATTTAAAATCTCTTTTTTTAAATCTGGGAGGTTATGTGAAAGTAGCCAAGCAAGCCTCCTTAAAATAGTACTAGTGGCCACGGACCTGGAAGAAACATCAGTCATACACACACTGCAATGAGTTGTGACCTGTGTAGAAGAAAGAGTTATTTGAAGCAGTTTTTTTTTCTTCACAAGTAGAAACTGTAGATAACACTTTCCTCAATACTTTCACAATATGTCACAACAAACATATGAGCCTGAATTTAAAAATTGTAAATCAAAATTGCAAAAGTATACACTTTTCCCATAACCATCAATACATTTTCCCATTCTTATTAAAAAGTAGGATTGGACTGAACAAAGTGTTTAGCAATGGTGGAGTCAACTAAGGTTACAGCTGCTGGGTCAGGTTTGGGAAATGTACGAAAATGTAAAAGACTGAGGAACATTATACATCCTTCTCTCTTTTTAAGAGACGGCTGGCTGACTATCAGGAAAATTGCAGGCAGCAAGACACACATCCTGTAAATCAGACAGAACAGGAAGAATGCGTGTAGGCTTCAGGAAATCTTTCTGTAACAACTCGTAGTACTTTCTGAGGAACTGAGAAACCTCCGTGTTCTCCCACTGAAAACCCTGGGACATTCTAGCAATAGTCCCAGAGAAAGAGAATCCCCCAAAAGAAGAAACAGAGTTCTCCTCATAGTCTGAATCAAAAATCAGATGACAAACTCCTGAGCCCATCCCTGCATCTTCCTGTTCAGATTCAGGATCTTGAACCTCTTCAGGAAAAGAGGCATCCCTATTTTACCAGAAACTACTCCACAAGAAGGTCAATAGCTTGAATTAAACCCTGAGCTAGTCTCAGTAAACTAACCCTATCCAAAGAAATTTGAGGAGTAGAAGATGCATATTTGATTTGCTGCTGTTTTTGACAGGACAAATGAGACCAACCATGTTAATAATGGCAGCCGCTGCTTCCTCAGGTACTGGCATAGCATTCTGGCACAACAGAGAATTCTTCCTGGTACCCTCTCCAATGACCAACAAAGTCTCTCTCTCTTGCATACTGAGAAGACTCCCAACAGTTACACAGAAAATTGCTAAACTCTGGTCCACAGTGGCTGCAGATGCTATCCCAGAGGGATTATAAGTAAAAAAATTTGTTGTCTGAGGTACAGCAAATGGTCACAGTGCACACACTCATCTGCAGCTGAGGCAAATTGCTGCCCTGTTGTGGTGGCAAAGGTTGTTTCCTTAACATTTTCTTTTTGCAGTTGGACGAAGAACTGACCGTGGGACCAACAAACTGTTACATGGTCGACACGAAAAAAGAAAATAAGCAGCAAATGCTGGTAAAACTACCAGTCCACAAAATACAGCAAAAAGCACTTTCAAACACTTTGGCAGCTCCACACTGTAAAATTAAACAATATCTTCACAGAAAATGTCATCAGTTAGTGTACACTACTTTAGAAAGAAAAAAAGATTCCTCAGTTTAAAAGTATATTATAGTATAAAAATAATCAGTTGAAACTGAACACTGATCCAGAGGGAAGCAGAATGTAAGAAAATACCACTGTTATTGGCGGGTCTTGATACAGACAAAGCAACTGACTATAAGAAAGGCAATGGAAGCATTTGCCTTTCCTGAAAAAATTATAAGGTTGATTAGGTGGATATATGAGGGATCGATCACAGGTTGAAAATTTAAGTGGGTTCCTCTCTGATAACTTCTGCTTGAGCAGAGGATCTCAGGCAGGGGTGTCCTCTTTCCCCTTTATTTGCGTTAAATTTAGAACCACTGGCAAAGAAAATAAGGGACTCATATTCAAGGATATAATTGATATGGTAGTCAAGAAAAGCTAGCTCTATTTGCAGGTGATATTCTACACTTGATAAAACCAGAAAAGCACATTTCAGTGTTGTGGAACATTTTGAGAGAGTGTCAAATCTTTTCCGGATAGAAAGCCAGTTAAGCTAAAACAAAGGCAATACCTGTAAATTATGTACCCAGACACAAACTTGTTCAGCAATATCCATATTTATGGGGACATGACAAAATGAAGTACTTAGGAGTATGGATTAAAAATTATTCCAGTGTGGCAGCTAATGATATGTGGGAAGAGACTAAACAAATGATAATACAAAAACTGATAACTTGGAAGCTCTGTTATATGGATATGGCTAGTAAGATACAAGTAGTTAAAATGTTTTAGTCTATTTAGTTTTATACACAGGTCAGGCATATTTTTACAACCAGAGGATAAGTTGTGGTCAGCAATTAAACAGCTGAAGGATTTTATCTGGGAGCAAAAGATGGCGAGAATCAAGTGGGATAAGTTGATTCTTCCAACAGAAAAAGGATTGGGATTACCCAATTGGAAGGGGTATTTCAGAGCTACACAGTTAAGGCTACTATACGTATCACAAGCAAGCAGAAACCTATATCATTCAAAGTGGAAAGGGATGATGAATTAAGGGGAAGCTCAAGAAACAAGGAGAGACTGGGATTTTGGATACAGAGCTTTAAGAATAACCATGATCATATACATTATTATTATTCATAGAGTAGCAGAAAGTATTCCAAGATCTAAGCCAACAAAGGAATGGAGAAATGAGATCCTGCCAATAGGGATGATTGCAATTAGGGATACAGACAAAAAACAAGAGGGGGTGGAATTTATTGGAGAAAACTGGCTGAGGAACCAAGGCATTGAGAGCAAATAACTAGAGACAGAAAGGTAACAGAAGGGGAAGTCAACAACAATTTTGACTGCACATTAGAGATCGCCTTCCCTATCGAGGATTGATATAGGAGTATATGGAAAGAGAAATAAATAGGAGGGTTCTAAACGAAATACCAGCACTGGTAGAGGTTTTAGCAGACTCTAGAACAGAAGCTGCTGTTATAGGAATAATTATTACAGCATATAAAATATTGCATAACTATAAGAATCAATCATAGATGCTTAGAAAGGTTTGGGAAGAGAGACTGGATAGTAATTCACAAAGAAACAATGGGGGGATACATATATGTCTCACAAATGTGCAACAAAATCTAGAAGATTTAGGATTTTTGCTTGGAAATGTTTACAACGGAGTAGACTCCAAACAATTTTTCCTCAGGTAGACAGCAACTGTTCGAAGTGTGACAGGGAAGAAAGGGGTAATTGGGGAGCATATTTCAGGGACTGTAATGAGCTGGCAGACTGTGAAGATTCCCCAGCAGACTGCTCTGTCAGAGATACTGGGTGGCCAAATTGGTGTAGCTAAGGAAATAATTTTTCTGTGCTATGGCACAGAATCGGAATTGCCTAGACATGGTAAGGCCTTGCTGAGTCTAATTATGATGGATGCCAAAAAAGCAATCACTAGGAAACAGAAATCAAAGTCTAAACCAATTTTACTAAAAGTACTGAATAAAGTAAGAGATAAAACAACTGGAATTGGGATCTTTAGAAAAAGATAGGAGAAATTACATAGGAAAATGGTAATTTGGGAAACAGTATATGCAGAGGAGGAATGAGGTTTAAAAGTCAGGATTTGAATGAACTATGTAATGTTTGACAATGACTGGATAAATTATAAGTGGTGAATAATGTTTGCAACTACAATTATGTCAATATGATTATTAAATTAATCACGCATGTTACTGGCAAATATGTTTCTTATTTTAAAAAAATGATAGTAAGAAAATCATTCTACGTTGCCCAACTCATAAGCAAGAGTATGGCATCCATGTCCAATGAAGTTAAAATAACACCACTCAGCCCTTATCAGACCCATCACGGAGTACAATGTCTCCCTTTGGCATGCACCTAACTGAGCACTTGCAACACCTGGAATATCCCTCAAAGGTTCCTCACCAAGAAATTCCACAGTATGAATACCCTTGTCCTACACAAATCACCTTAAGGCCCTAATCTGTACTCAGTCTCTTACAGGTTACTGATAGGCAATCTATGCTTAGCATAACAAGGCATCCTCAGATACAGCTTTGATGAATTTCTTGCAAATCAGCAAAACAAACAATATCAAAAACACTAGATTCAAGGACCTGAACTTTTCCTGCCTTATGTAAGTTTCAAAGGATCCCTGTGCTATAGAAAAAGCTCCCCATCTACATGAAGCAGTGTTCAGCCCTGATCCTACTCAAAAGAAACCTTGATCATTGGATAGAAAATCACAAATGCATCCCCGGTCTGTGCCTCATGTCTGGACAGAGGTTGACAGCAAGTTAATTCCCAACATACCCCCAAAATCCTTAACTAACGTTTTACTAACTTACCCCACCATATAGGCATCCAAGGAACTCCGAGACAAAACTTGGTTGGGTTGCACGGCTAGGCTTGCAAAGACCATGGTTGTAATTAGCTAGTATAAACCTATAAAGATAAAACAAAAGGTATAGCAAATTATGTACCCACGCATGAACTGATTCAGCAACAACCCGAACCAATTTATGGGGACAAAAGAATGAAGCATTTAGACTTGCGAATTAAAAAGGATTCTGTTATGGCAGCTAAGGATATGTGGGAAGAAACCAAATAAAAGACTAGTTGAATGTGCATGATTATAGGTTCATAGGTAAATACTAGGCTATCTGCCCTAGGGCATTTATAAACCTAGCCAGAGTGTATTTGGCTTCCGCCTCCCTATTAGATTAGCCTACTGTGCCTCTGTAAAGTAGGTCACAGTAGGTACCCTTTTAAGATGTTTACTGTGCCTCTGTCTAGCAGGGACACAGGAGAGATCCCAGTGGTGAATTTGCGATTTCCCATCCACGCGTCCAAATTTCGCTTGAAGAGGGTCAGTGAGGGGCTATGTCTAACATGAATTGGGATTCTATTCCAGAGTGAGGGGAGCCTCTGGGAAAAGAATCTGTCCCTCCAGCATGTCCTATTTATTTTTGTGCTGAGGTTTAGGTCCGTGGAGCGTGTAGCTCTAAGCGACTTGGATTTTTTGAGGTGGAGCATGTCCATTAATTCTGGGTTTGACATGGCTTTGTACGTCAGGCATAGATCGCCTCTGAGTAGGGGGTAAGCAACTGAGTAGAGCTGGAGTTTCTTTAGTCGAGCTGCATAGGACATCTGTTTGTAGCCCATGATCCTCTTGGTGAGGTACTTTTGGGGTCTCTCCAGTTGCTGCAGGTGTTGGGTAAGGTACATCCCAAAAGGGGCATTGTATTCAATTATGGGCCTGATGAGTGACGAGTAGAAGGGCACAATGACCTCTCTTGATCTAGATTCGAACCCATTCGTGATAAGGTGGGCTATATAGAAGGTCTTTCTAACCACTTTGGCAACATGATTATCAAAGGAGAGATTACTATCTACGTTGGTCCCCAAATCTCTAATTATTTCTTCCATACTTAATGGATTACCACCTATGTGGTAATTTGTGGGCACCTTGTTTTTCCCAAAGGGGATGACTATGCACTTTTTAGCATTTAGCTTGAGGCCGTGGCTCTGGCACCAAGCATCCGTCTCTGTGAGACCCTTTTGGAAGATGCTTGTGTCAGCTGGAGATTCAATTATGGCCCCCAGTTTGCAGTCATCTTCATAGGTTCATACTAGGCTATCTGCCCTAGGGCATTTATAAGCCTAGCCAGAGTATGTTTGGCTTTCGCCACCCATTTTAAATTAATTTTGCTATGCCCTTTTTCGAGGTTAGTATACTGTGCTTCTGTCTAATAGTGACACAGAAGTGATACCCGGGGTAAACCTACGATCTCCCATCCACTCATCAAGATTCCTCTTGAAGAGAGTCAATGAGGGACTCTGCCTAACCTGGACTGGGATTTTATTCCAGAGTGAAGGGAGTCTCTGGGTTATGAATCTGTCCCTCCAGCATGTCCTATTTATTTCAGTGCTGAGGTTCAAGTCTCGTAGCTCGATGGGATTTGGATTTTTGAGGTGCAGCATGTCCCTTAATTCGGGTTGGACATGGCCTTATCGTCAGGCACAGGTCACCTCTGAGCAGGCGGTATGCCACTGAGTAGAGCTGGAGTTTCTTTAACCGGGCAGCATATGGCATCTGTTTGAGCCCTTTGATCCTCTTGGTGAGGTACTTTTGGGGTCTTTCCAGTTGCTGCAGGTGTTTGGTAAGGTACATCCCAAAAGGGGCATTGTACTCAATTATGGGCCTGATGAGGGATGAGTAAAGAGGCACGATGACCTCCCCTAATCTAGATGTGAATCCCTTCATTATTAGGTGGGCTATATAAAATGTTTTTCTGGGCGGCCACGGTGGTGCAGTGGTTAGCATTGGCGCCTCACAGCAAGAGGTTCTCCAGTTCGATCCTCGGCTGGGGTGCCTTCTGTGCGGAGTCTGCCTGTCCTCCCTGTGGTCGCGTGGGTTTCCTCCGGGTGCTCCGGTTTCCTCCCACATCCCAAAGACATGCTGCAGGTGGATTGGACACTCTAAATTGGCCCTAGGTGTGCGTGGGTGTGCCTTCTGTGGAAGGTTGGGCGCCGGGCTGGCAACTCGACACCGTAAAACTCCACTGCCACTCAATGTGCGGACAAGGTGATCCGCTGTGGCGACCCCTAACCGGGAAAAAGCCGAAAGAAGAGGAAGAAGAAGATATAAAATGTTTTTCTAACCACTTTGGCCACGTGGTTGTCAAATAAGAGATTGCTATCAACTTGGGTCCCCAGGTCCCTAATTACTTCTTCTGTACTTAATGGATTACCACCTATGTGGTAATTTGTGGGCACTTTGTTTTTGCCAAAGGGGATGACTATACACTTTTTGGCGTTTAGCTTGAGGCCATGGCTCTGGCACCAGTTGTCTGTTTCTATGAGGCCCTTTTGGAGGATGTTTGTGTCGGCTGAAGAGTCGATTATGGCGCCCAGTTTGCAGTCATCTGCGAACTTGGTCAGCCACAGTCCTTCCATGTTGGCCTGTACCTCCGAGAAATATATACCAAACAAGAGAGGTCCCAGGACTGAGCCTTGTGGGATGCCACTTGTAACTGGTTTGGAGTCTGACATGGCTCCAGCAATTCTAACCATGTGGGTTCTGTCGTCGAGCCAGTTTGCAACCCATCTAGTGACATAGGGGTTTATATTTAAGCTGGTGAGCTTATCTATAATGCCCGAGTGGGGTATTGTATCGAAGGCTTTAGGTCCAGATAGGCTGTGTGGATCACCTTCCCTCAATGGCCTTGGTGACTGTTTCAAAGAAGTCAACCAGGTTTAAGAGGCAGGATCTGCCCTTAACAAAGCCAAACTGGGTAGGATCCAGTGTCTGTAGGTCCCCAATATCTTTATTTATGAGGTCCATGATGATCCTTTCCATAGCTTTGCAGACCAAGCTAGTCAGGCTTATGGGGCGATAGTTTCCAGGGTCCGTTGAGGCACCACCTTTGTGGAGAGGGACCACTGTTGCTGTACGCCACTCTTTGGGTACATATCCTGTAGTAAGGCTGAGATTGAACAGTAGTTTTATGTTTGGGTTTAGCTCTTCTTGGAGTTCATGTAGAGCCTGGGACACCGTCTGGTCCCATTGATGCTGTGTTTTTGCTTTGAGAGGGCGGCTCCCACCTGAGCATCTGAGATGTCAGGGGCAGCACTCTGCTGGGATAGATATTTGCCCTTTGGTGGGAATTTGCGCTGAACTTGTCAGCTAGGATGTTGGCAATGTCTGTGGGATCAGTGTATTTTTTGTCATTTTGGACTAATTCTGAGCATATCTGGGAATTCCCAACCAGGTTCCTAACATAACTAAAGAAAGCCTTGTGATTATCCTTAGAGTCCTGTGCAATTTTTCCTCTAGAAGCTGGCCTTTGACAATTTTATGAGTGCCCTTAGTTTTTTGCTAATACTGATCAGAGATGCCTTCCCTTTTTGGGATTTTGCTCTATCATGTAGTAGCTTCCTCCTTCTATTGTATAGTTTGTTTATGGCTGGGGTCCACCAGACAGGTCGTTTGCCTTTGGAGGATTGGGTCTTGGTTTTATTTGGGATTGCA
The DNA here is from genome assembly GCF_019279795.1 of Protopterus annectens. Classification (NCBI taxonomy): domain Eukaryota; kingdom Metazoa; phylum Chordata; order Ceratodontiformes; family Protopteridae; genus Protopterus; species Protopterus annectens. The sequence goes on from NC_056729.1 coordinate 679,772,431, forward strand.
TGATCCATGCAGTCCTGAAGGTGTTCATAGAATGCATTTATAAAGGATTCTGCGGTCTGGGCCGTATTTTCCACAGGCCCGGGGGCTTTGAAGGATTCCACCTCAGTTTTGAGGAGTGTGAAATTTGCTTTAGAGAAGTTTTCCACTGTGGTTTTCTGGGCAGGAGGTGGGGTCGGGATGTGAATATCCAGTGAGATCAGTGAACTTTGTCAGCCATAATCCCCCCGTGTTAGCCTGAACCTCAGAGAAGTATATACCGAACAAGAGAGGTCCCAGAACTGAGCCCTGTGGGACGCCACTTGTAACTGGTTTGGATTCGGACATGGCACCTGCGATTCTGACCATGTGGGTTCTATCCCTGAGTCAGTTTGCAACCCATCTTGTGATATAGGGGTTGATATTTAAGTCTGGTAAGCTTATTTATGATGCCAGAGTGGGGTATTGTGTCGAAGGCTTTTGCGAGGTCCAGGTAGGCTGTGTGGACTACCTTGCCCTCATCTATGGCTTTGGTAACTGTTTCAAAGAAATCAACTAGGTTTAAGAGGCAAGATCTGCCCTTAAAGCCGAATTGGGTAGGATCCAGTGTCTGGAGGCTCCCAATGTCTTTGTTTGAGTTCCATGATAATACGCTCCATAGCTTTACAGACCAGACTAGTCAGGCTTATGGGGCAATAGTTTCCGGGGTCTGTTGTGGCACCACCTCACCATCACTGTAGCTGTACGCCATTCTTTGGGTACATATCCTGTAGTAAGGCTAAGTCTGAACAGTGACTTAATGTGAGGGTTCAGTTCTTCTTGGAGCTCGTGTAAGACACAGCCTGGGACACCGTCCAGTCCCATAGATGCTGTGTTTTTTGCTTTGGAGAGGGCAGCTTTCACCTGTGCATCTGTGATGTCAGGGAGGTTACATTCAGTTGGGATAGGCATTTGCTCCTTTGATGGGGAAGGGGGGGGGGGGAGTTTGCCCTGAATCTGTCTATGTCTGTAGGTTCAGTATATTTTGTACCGTTATGCAACAATTCAGAGCATATCTGAGAGTTTCCACCCATGTTCCTGACATAACTAAAGAAGGCCTTGTGATTATCTTTAGTGTCTAGGGCAATTTTTCTTTCGAAACTAGCCTTTGATGATTTTATGAGGGATCGAAGTTTCTTGCGGATACTGATCAGAGATGCCTTCCCTTTTTGGGATTTTGTGCTGTCATGTAGTAGCTTCCTCCTTCTGTTGTATAGCTTATTTATGGCCGGGGTCCACCAGACTGGTCTCTTGTTTTTGGAGGAGTGAGTCTTGGTTTTATTTGGGATAGCACGATCCATGCATTCCTGCAGGCGCTTATAGAATGCATTTGTAAAGGATTCTGCGGATTGGGCTGTATTATCCCCTGGCCCTGGGGCTTTGAAGTAATCCACCTCAGTCTCGAAAAGTGCAAAGTAGGCTTTTGAGTAATTCTTTACAGTGATTTCCTTGGCTGGGGGTGGGGACGGGATATGGATGTCCAGGGAAATTTGTTTATGGTCTGATCTTACCAATGAGGGGTTTACCTCTGGTGTGGAACATAGAGTCCCCATGTTGGCGATGACCAGGTCCAATATATTGTTCCCTCTTGTGGGAGTGGTGACCAGTTGTTCCATTGCGTTAGAGTTTATAAATTCAAGGAACCGTTGGGTGAGGGTGTTTGGGCTTGAATAGGTTTCCCAGTCAATGTTTGGGTAGTTGAAGTCACCCAATAACATAGTGTTTGGAGAGAGCTTCATATTCTCCAGTGTTCTCAGGAATGCCAAGTGGGGTTCCTGTAATAGGGAGGGTGTTCTGTAGCAGGCTACAAACTGAAAGGCAGTTTGGCCCACTGTTAGTTGCACATGGATGGTTTCTGATGCTTCGTGCAGTGTCACTAACCTGGAGATGTAGGTATCTTTGATGAATATAGCTACTCCCCCTCCTTTTGTGCTTTGGTCTGAGTTTTGGGGCCGAAACGCATGGTATGAGTTATAACCTGGTAGTGCTGGGGTGCTCTCAGGAGCCTTGAACCAGGTTTCCGTTATTGCACAGACATCGATTTTCTCCATACTGAGGAGAGCCTAGAGTGCGTGCATCTTGAGGTTTAGACTTCTGGCATTGAGTAGCATTACCTTTAGTTTTTTATCCTTGGGTTGTCTATGGAGGTGGGTTTGTCCTTTGAGCCTTGCCTAAAAAAGGCACTATGGGGGTGGCAAGTGCCTTGGCCAGTATACGAAAGCCTAAGGGTGACAGGTGCAAGCCGTCCCTAGCGAAGCAACGTGGCTTGTCGAGCATGTCACCCCAGGCTGACAGACACTGGATCCCCTTTGAATGACACCAATACTTTAGCCAATTGTTGAAACTGATCATTTTGTCTTTATACTGTGGCATCATTCTTGGTGAGGGCAAGATGCTACTCAAGGTCAGGGTCATACCAGCCTGGGCTACATGGTCAGAGAGCTCCTCTATGTCTCTTTTCATGTAGTCCAGGGAGGTACATCTCAGGTCATTCACACCAGCATGGACAATGACAGAGTCACACTTGTACTTGCTTTGCAGTGACCTGAGTGCTTGCGTTATGTGGCGGATCCTGGCACCCGACAGGCAGCTTACAGTGACCTTCTCCTTGTTCGGTCTGGTGAGCGGGACGTCGGTGTGCTGGACAATAGAGTCCTCTATAACAAGTGTATTTGGTGTGCTGTTTGGCCTTAAGGGCTGTGACTGTGAGGCACACTGATTTTGTGAGATATGTGATTTGTGGGTATTGTTGAGGGGTGGCTGTTGCTTGGATATCTGCTTAGGAGGTCTTTGCTGTTTAGGCAGATTTTTATTTAGAGCCTCAGAGTATGTTTTTGTGTGTTTATGTGTTGGGTATGCAGATGCAACAGGTCTGTGTGAGACTGGATTTGTGGTGTGGGTGGTTACTTTTTCCTCCTGACTGACTGTGCCAGCCTTGGGTTGAGAGAGCTCTGCCTCCAGTTTGGCTGTGTAACTGCATCTCTCACATGTATTAGAGTTTGTTGGAAGGAGGAGAGGGTTGTCTGTGTACATAAGGCAATTGTAACATTGCCTCAAAATTCCCAGATTCACCAGCTGGACTGGAGAGTAACCTTGAAACTGACCCTTGGACATACCAGATTAGTATAGGGAACTGCTTTTTTTACTGATCAGATTAGGGAAGGGAACTGATTTTTCACTTATCAGGAAGGACCATTCGGGAGTCTAATACTTATGAGAAGTCAAGGAGGGTGTAGTGCTTTAGTTAGTTAGTGTTTCCTTATAAGAGCTAAGCAAGTGCAGGGCTTTAGAAAGAGAATAGAGTGATTACTTTGAGAGTTTGAACAGTTCTAAGGGAAAAGTGAAGAGCAGACTTTGTGGAGCCTGGAATAGTTTAAACCTGTTTAGGCAATGCTGCTCAGTGCGCAAAACCACGCAGAGAGAGAGTTGTAGGGTTTTAAGAGAGAGAGATCAAGGATTATGGCTAGTAAGATACAAACAGTGAATATGGTTCTAGTTCCTTTAGTTTTATATATAGGTCAGGCATGCTTTATCAACTGTAGGAGAAGTTGTGTATGCCTATAAAGAGTTGAGGAAATTTATTTGGGAGAAGGTGTTGTTTCTCCCAACATAAGGTGGTTTAAGATACCCTGATATGAAGGGATACTTTAGAACTAAGCTATTAAGGATTGATGTATATAACAAGCAGAAAGTTAAAAATCAAGGTGGAAAAGGCCAATGATAAAAGGTTGTTGGGAGTCGTAGAAATAAGGACAGAGTAGGATTTGGAATGCAAGTTCCTAACATAAGTATTCTAGGAACTAAGCCAATATGGGAATGGAAAACAGATTTTACCAACAGAGGTCACTGCAACTAGGGATATTGAAAATGGGCAAAAGAGGTCTGGAATTTACTGGAGAAATTTAGGACAGGATTAAGGCAATAAGCTGTTAACACTATTTGCTGTAGCACAGGGTTTGATTCCCTCAGCCTTTGCCTACCTACTGTATGGATCCTGGAGCAAGGCACTTAACCAGACGGATCCTTGGAATGAGGCAAGCCGAAGTTTAAACTACAGGTTACAGACTGCATTCACTACTTGGGTTGATAAGAGTAAAGGCAAAGAGAAAGTGAAGGGGTGTGTTGTGTGTATGACAAGCTCTAGATTTTTAGTCAAGTCTAAAACAGAAGTTGCTGTTAAAACAAAAAGGAATAATAAGAAGGGCACGCAACATATTGCATGATAACCATAAGAATCACAGGAGGTTAGAAAAGATTGGGAAAAGTACGTTCAATGCAGTTTACAAAGTGAGAACAGAGTTGCAAAGATTTAGAAATTTTGTATGAAAGTGTTTGCACAGATACTGTTAGAACCCAAGCAGACAGATTTTTTTTCTCGGATTAACAAATGTGCAGAAAAAAAGAAAAACTGGAATCATATTAGAGGAAATATAACAAATTGGCAGATTTAAACAATTATTTACAGAGTACTTTGTCAAAAATGTTTGGGAAACAAATGGTTGCAATAAAGGACAGGATTCTTTTCAGTTGGGATACAAGATCTGAATTGTCAAGACATTATAATGGCTAAGTTTCATGCTAGTTACTGCCCAAAAAGCACTGAAGTTTAAAGAAGAAAATGGAGGTGGAATCTTTAGAAAAGGGAGAGAGCAAATTACCTAGAAGTAAATTGAATTTATTGGAACAGTACGTGCAGAATACCGTCCAGGAGGTGGAATGAGGTTTAAGAGATGACAACAACTCAGCAGTTTGTTCAATGATGGAGTAAATGAAAATCGATAAACATATTGCATGAAGAAAACGATGGAAGTGTCACTATGGATTTTTTTTTTTAATTAACGTATTTGTACTTGTCATACTTGAAATGTGACGATTCAATAATGTTTAAAAAATTTTCCATTTTGTGAGCAACTGATATTCTTTGTTTGCCCCCACCCCACCTTTGCCACATCACCATTGCACTGACTTTTATCATCTAAAGAGATGCTCGCTAAAAGACAGTGCAGGATTTTTCTCCATCTAAGGAGTCCCTCTACTTAAGCCCTTGAAAGTGGATTTCCCTAGCATAACGCAATGCATCTACTGTTTTTTTTTTTTGTTTTGTTTTTAATATGGAAGAGAACGAAGCAATGAGACATCCAAGTTCAGAAACAGAACTTGGTGTGCGTAGTGGGGGCAAACAAGGAATATCAGTTGCTCACAAAATGGAAAATTTTTTAAACATTACTGAATCGTCACATTTTCAAGTATGACAAGTACAAATACGTTAATTAAAAAAAAATCCAGTGACACTTCCATCGTTTTCTTCAAGCAACGCTGTGTGAAAAAGTCTTCATGATCACCATGTGTTATTCGTCCATAGGAGAAACCATCTGGTCAGAATAAGTTAAATGATGGTTCTAGATTTCTGAAAATGAAGCTAGAGTGGAGGGTTATCTTTCACATTATTTTGCATCTCCAACAGGTAGATTTACAGTGAGCCTTAAAACCTGATGCCCATCTTTGTGCCATATCAAAATTCATCCATCCACAACCCCCTTTCCCTATTTGACACTGGGGTGTCACTTAGTGACAATCTACAGCCAAGATTTACACTGCCAAGTGGCTAGCCCTGCCATGGTGGGTCTTCCATACCATACACTCACACGCACACAGTCACACCCATGGCCAATTCAGAGTGTCTAATCCACTTGCTGCATGTCTTTGAAATGTGGGAGGAAAATGGAGCACTCACAGGAAACCCACACAAACAAGGAGGACAAGCAGACTCTACATAAAAGTCACCCCAGCCGAGAATCAAACCAGGGAACCACTCTCACTGAGACAACGCTATCTGCTGTGCCATTACATATAAATCAAATGGTCTTCTGCAATTCCTGTGTCTGCAAACACAGGAGCTCCTGAATTTCAGGGTTCAGTGCCTTGCCCTCAAGCCTCCCAGGAGTCAGACATCTCCCTATTACATGCAATTGTTATACACTGGCCATTTGTTCTTTGGACATCCATGTCATGGATGTCACTATCATAACAGATTGAGGAAGACCCTAACAGTGCAAGAGAATACAGTTCTCAATCCACAATAAGAGTTTTCAGGATCCAATTCAGGATTCAGATGGTGAAATCCATTTAATCATATGGAAATTTCTCACCGAACTTCACATTTTTAGCAGAGAAAGGCTACAGAAGAACTGTTGCCTCTTCTGATGATTCCTTAGGAAAAAATATACCATTGCCTAAAATGAGTGCAAAACAACGGGTCTAGTATCTAACTATGCAGTGTGATGTCAACAAGAAGTACCCATGACCTGCCCTTACAATAATTAAGGCAACTTAATACACAGTTTTAGCTTTTTATTTTACAGGAAGCCGCCTCCTTTTTTTCCTTATATTAATGTTTTATCATTTCTGATGTTTTAGTCAAATAACCTGACTCAAAGTGTAGTGGCAGATGAATGTCTTGCAATTTCTTGGCTATAAAATTATTAGACCTTCTAACTAGTATTCTTGTTAAAATATGCATGCAGTATAGAGATGATATCTTCCACCAAGCAAAAGCAGCATTGCAGATGAGGGGTCCCAGTCAGAACACTAACATTTCAGAACTGCATAAGGTCCAGACCATATGACCTAAACTTCAAACCATTTGTATTGAGATCGCAGCACAGGTGGGATCAGTGAATTAGCCCCTTTTTCCCTAGTGTAGTGTGATTTCTGAGTTGTTATATATAATTAGCAGAAGGTGACAGGGGCTTGCCTCTCAGCAAAAACATCACAGTTCTGCGTTTCTGTAAGGTTTTCACATTTCATAATGTCAATCACATGGGTTCGACAATATGCAGTTTGAGGATACAGAAAATCGGTATTTCAGTATGACCAGTTGAGTATCCTTGGTGTATCTGATACCACAACAATGGTGACTTTCTCAGGGAAAGACACTTGCAATGAATTGCACTCATTGTTAGAGGTTTACTTGTTGTTACCAGCTTTGCTCAAACTACTGAAGGATACAAACTTTATGCTAATCAAAATATTTAGTTTGAGCAGCAAAATGAACTAGGAAAGCAATCAGGTTTCACTAGTATATTGGTTGTTTTCTAATGGCCACACTACATAACTGCAACCACACAATGAAAAAATCTGCCCTAAGACATGCATCTGCCTCCAGCTGAACTTCCAAATATTTTGTGTGACTTCCTGTGGCGATGACCGTTACAACACAAATCTCTGGAAAGGGTCAATGAAAAGGACAGATGTAACAAAGAAATGAATGGAAGAGTATCTGCAGCAATCAGATGGGATGCTACAGACAAGTCACACTGGCCCCTGCTCTAGTATGACCAAATTACTGATTAGTAAAGATTAGCAACTAATGTGACTCAACATCTAGTGACAGATGTAGGGTAACATTTATTAGAACATTTTAAAGGAGCAAAATTATCTAAATATATGCCTTATCAGCTTGCATCAATGTAAAAAAGAAGTGTTTCAAATTTTTAAAGCTAGTTGCTCAGTGTTGTCACCCACCAGGGCTGTTGAAATGTGAAATAACGTCTGTATGAAACCCAGCCATGCAAATGCAATTTTGCAATGTTCTTCAAAGTGGATCTTGAAGCATTTTCAAGAATTTCCAAGGCAATGAACCCCAATTACATTTAGGAATTGATGACAACTAACTTGTAAAAATTAGAATTAAGTCCTTTTACACATATCTAGTATCACAAATCACACCACTAATAGCAAGACTACTGGATTCAGTTTGCAGAGAGGAAACTGTAAACCTTCTAATCTGTTTTTATTTGGCAAATGGATGAAGCTCCCTGGGTCTTAGTAATGACCTCTACTGCTTTAAGTTGTACGAGTAATTTGCTCAGAATCACAAAACATGCAGTGGAGGTCATGGGAACAACAGTTCTGCAGGACACTGCACATTTTCAGCTTACTGCCTCTATAAATTCACACACACAACAGCTTGATTAAATTAGTTTTATAAACTGGGTAAAGCCTATGAATCTAAGGTTCTTTTTCCCCAAATGTAACAAATGTGCTTAAGAAAATTAACGCTTGTGATCACATGGATCTAAACCGAGAAGGGATTCAAACCCAGATTACCAAATGTGCAGCTCCGTGCCTTAGTTGCATCACACAATTATTAAAATGTGCATACGTACTAAATATGAAGCTGCCTCAGTCTCAAAAGAATCAGCTGCTAGGCATAAATCACAGCTTAATCTCGGGCAACTGCATGCTATGTAGGTTGGTTTATGCAAAAGAAAATCCCACAATCACTAAACCCATCAAGTTCATACCTCTGAGCAGCAGGATTCCAGATGCTCATAATGAATCCAAATAATACAAAATCTAGCTATCAACAAACTAAACAAGCTGCACCTGATGTGTAATGTGTAAGATGACAAATAAGCAACGGCTTTTCTTTTCTATCTGTGAAAACCTTGATACAATATTTACTATTGTTTCATAGTCAAAAAGGCAAAGTATTTTTACACAGCTACAAAAACAATGTACTGCATATTCTTTGCTGTGTAGGGAAATATCTATGTAAATACAAATTAATCACACATTACTGCTCATGCATAATGCAGACCATTTGTTCATTTGCATTGTCTTAGCTCAGCTATTCATTAATCTTAACATCTGCATAATGGCAAGGACATAAAAATTTAATTCCAAAACCATTTAACTGAGCTTCCAACAGTGTATATAATACGTGAACACGTTGAAGCAAACTATACTAAATATGCAAGAGTAATATCTGGCATTAGAAAAACACCACACTATGGAGTGATGTGATAATGAATCAAATCACAGCCTCAAGAAATCAAAGCTACAGTTATTTTCGAACTGCAAGCTATAGAACAGACTGATAAAACTGCAGCACAGAAAAGCACTGCTTTACTCCAGAATATATTTAGCTTATCCTGTCAAATGTACAGTTGCAAAACACATACCTGTCTGAAAAACAACAGTACTTTTCTTATATCCAGAAGGGAGCTGTAGGTTTCTAAATAATCCTTTTGCAGTCAGCCGTACACGGATGTTTGACAGAGAAAATTTTGGACCAGAAAACATGTCTTCAGTGCAGTGAAAGGAGCAGCTAAGAGACAAATCTCTAGATACCATCATATGCAGTGACAGTAAACCCAGTAATAAGCAAGGCAATATAAATCTTTAGCATCACATGAAGCTGGTGTAGTATCGCAAGCAGAACATTTTTATAACCCACCGCCACTTGCTGTAAGTAATGTAACCATTGAGTAGAGGCAGACCTCCAAAATAACCCCTCACTGGATTTGCAGATGCCTTAGCAGTAGAGAGTCAGTACAAAACAGCCAGACTTTGCATTGCATCACAGTGCTCATTCCTCTTCTGTTACAAAGACATCTGTGATGGTTGGTGGAGGGTGACAGAGTAGGCCAGTCACCTGACATTAATATTTAAAGCAAAACTGCAATATTTAGCAAGGACAATACGTTCTCCTTTGTACTCATTGTTTTAATTCATATTTTACAGAAAATATTACTTACGACTAACTGTACATCATTTATGGATTACTTTTCAACAGGACAGAATTTCTCTCCAGCAGAAGAGAAATATTTCTTAAAACCATTTCAATTAGGCTGCAATAAGGCTGGTAGCTGCAAATATTAAAGCAGCTACATGTGGATAAGCTAGATAGAGCCAACATAGTCAGGTTTTCCAGATACTGTAGTCTACATTTCCATGGTTACTTAACAGTGCACTACATATAAGCACAAGTAGCATACCCACTGAAGTATTTTAGTAGAAAGTACAGTTATGCAAGGAAATGTACCATAGCAGTAGATTCTTGAATAGATTGCTGCTGAAGTCACATAACTACACGGGACGATCCTGACAAGGATCGGATACTTGATTAGTACACAAAAGCTTCTGGACAATTTCCATTCATGCCATCTGTCCAACCACGCTATATAGTATGCCAGTATGACTTCAGCCGTATGGATGTGAACAGAGAGAGCTTTCTTGCCTCAAACTAAAAATGCCTGAGAATAGAATAGTTTGCCAAAATGAATGCTTATGTGCTAGGAAGAAAATGAAACTGGGTGAAAAAGATACTCCACCCTGGATAACATTATATCCAGAAAGAGAACAGAGAAGAATGTAAGGGGAATGGAGCATAAGGTTATTCACACATGTACTAATATGTCAAGTTTACTTGCACAATTACACTATGTTCATCAGTAGATCACTGTTGTAGGTGCATATAGCTGTATGTGAAGATAGCCAGGGAGGAGGACTGATTGGATCCCCAGGAGACTTGATCTAGCAAGTCCTGTTCTGGCCCTGGAAAGAGTCCATCTTGTGAATATTTGGTGAAGGTATGTGTAAATGACCAAGTAGATGCTTCTAGAACAGATCTAGAGTCTACCAGTTTTCAAAATTTCTTAGAAGTAGCCACAGCACTGCAAGAGACAGTTTTAACCTTCTAAAGAAGGAATTTACCTTGGTGGGGGCAGCAAATGAACAAGACAGTTTAACGATTTGGAAACTGTCTGCACTAATATTAGTTGTCCATTTTTTTCTTTCTATCAAAAGAAATGAACGGGCCCTAAGCTCTAAAATCTAGTACGAGCTGCCTGCGAGCATTCAGAGTATGCAAGATTGACTCTCCTTTGTTTTTAGGTACAGGAAAAAAAAAACAGGGAGATGAATGCATTGATTCAAAGTAAATATTGAAACAACCTTTGCTATTAAGAACATATTAGCTCATCTTAACTCTGTCTTTATGAAAAAGATGAGAAAGGAGCAATAAGGCTGAGGCCAAGAATTTTGTGAAGGAGTTGAACAGAAATAATTAGGTCTCCAATCTGTATAAGAGGTTTGTAGGGAAAACCGTCAAGCTGATGATTAAAATTAAGTTGTTCAGAAACGGGAATCTGCCAATGGTTTTCTAAATGTTACTAATGCATATCCTGAGAACCTAATAAAATCATTACCGATTGGAGTGTTTATTAGATTTAGAAATACTACAGATGAACAGGATAAGGAAAGGTCTGCTACAACTAGAAAAAAAGGTTATTAGAAGGGGCTGTAAAGATGTATGACAAAGGACCAAGATGATGGTTGTTAATACAACAAAGTGATAAAGTAAAAAGGCATGTTGGTTTTCAAGGGGAATGTGCAAAGATTTTGTATCATTATTAGAATAGATTAGAATACATTTTGTTGCTTCTAGTTTACTTGTGTGAAAAGATTTAACTTGCAATATTTGTGTGGATTTATACTGATTTACCATTAAAGCCTGCAACTTTGTTATTCATCTAGCCAAAGGCAGGTAGAAGGTTTTCCAAATCAAGAATTTAAATCAGCTTTACGAGTTGTTTCAAAGTGTGGTAAAGTGAGTTTTTTCAAAACATACTCAAGAGCCCAGGAAGATGGTACCTGTTTCCTTTGTGGACTGATGTGCAAACCCTTTTCAGAAATTTTTAATCAAGGATAAGGTAGAAACAGTTTGTGGGAACCTAACAGCAAATATGCAGAAATGACTGATAGGTAAATTTCTATACAAGAGAAGAACAGATTTGAGAAGTTTACAAAGTGCAGAACCATGGATGCTTCTGCCTTGAGTCTTGGTTCCTTTTGTGGCACCAACTAGTAAATCTCTCCAATTTGGCTAAATATGATTTCATAGTAGCATGTTTTCTAGTCTCTTTTAGTACCTACTGCACATACCCTGGGGAAAAAGGTGTCCAAGAGGGATCAACATTCTATCATACAAGCAGCGAGGTGATTCTTCAGTTAGGGATGTATCAGTGATCCCTGGTCCTCTGCGAGTAGATCCATCCATTGGGGAAGACTTTGGTAACTGCCCTTGGCCATTTTCATGAGAAGGAAGAACCAATGTTGTCTGAGCCAAAATGATGTCAAGATTATTTTTAAAAGGAACTCTGATTATCAAAGGGGGGGGGGGGACATTCCAGTCCACGGGAAGGAAACTGCAAGCCTTCCAAGCCTTTCTGCAAGGTGTGCAGGAAAGGATGTACGCAGTTGTATGTTCAGAATGAAGGCAAAAAGATCTCTTTAGGTAATTCCCCACAGATGGATTATCTCCAGAATACCCAGGTATGCAACTTCTATTCATTGGGGTTCAGGTCTTGGATTTGCTCAGTTTGAATGTGTCTGTCACAGTGTTCAACTCCGACAGACTGTAACTAGCGTAAAAACGACAGCAGGAAAACAAATATGTAAATCCAAATGCAATTTGGGATTTTCATTTGGATTTGCATATTTGTTTTCCTGCTGTCGTTTTTAGAATAAACGTTTTCCATATTAATGGTATTTGCTTTTTTTTTCATTTGGATTTCTTTGAGACTTGTTTTTTTCTTGAAATGATGGTCCTAAAGTTCTTGCACATTGACTCTCCAAGATACTGTCCCCCAGGCCATGTCTATGGTTACAGAGACAGACGTGAAGGGGAAACTGGAAGACATGGATTCAATAAGGTTTTGCCTGCCTAACAGTAGATCTTTCTTGTCGAAATGGAGCACTGGGATATGGAAAGAAAGGGTACTGATGTTGTATCCATAATGATTTAGAAATCACTGTAGTTTTCTAATGTGTAATCTGGCTAGAGGAATCAACAGGATAGTGGAAGTCATATTTCCCAAAATCTCTCGCTGTATTCACTGTTGAGAAAACAGCAGAAGTTGGCGGTGATAAAAAGTAGGCTTTTCTGGAAGAAGGTAAGCTATCATTAGAGGGGTGTCTAGCAAGCAACTTAGAAATTTGATTCTTTTAGAAGGAATAAGAGAGGACTAACTCCAGGTTGAGCTGAAAACCTAAGGATATGATTTGGAACAGAGTTATGACAAATAGAAATTCCTGAAATATTTGAAAATAGTCTGAAAAAATAAGGCAATCATCTAAACAGACAAATATGAATAACTTGCATTCTGCTAAAAGAAATTACTGGAGTGAGCCTTTGTGAACATCTTTGAAGCCATGGAAAAAACAAAGGGAAAACAGAATTGAACATGTGAACCAGAAACAGAATACCTTAAAAAGCATCTGAAGTTTTTGTGAATGGAAATGTGATGACTGGCATCTTAAGTCTACAGTCAACAAAACACACAGGGAATGAGGAGAAGAAACTGGAATATGAGGCTTTTTGAATTCTGGAACGTTCACGTAAAAGCTTAAGTCCATAATCTCCAAGTTTTTCCTTTTTGGGCACAAAAAAATTGAATAAAATAATTTTTCTTTGTGAGAATCTATAACATGGTCTATCACTTCAAGACAAAGTACAGTTGTCTACATTTACCATAAATGTAGATGTTCGAGTGCATTCACTGTTGCAGTCATTACATTAGGGTAATCTGCTGGCAAGTTGCCCTCAGTCGGCCTGAATAACAAAGTCTTGGGTCCTGCGTCGGTTGCCGTCTCCTCTTCCATGACGTCAGGTCATCAGGGGTATAAAACATGCAGCCAACGCCATTTTAATCAGTTTTTCTTGCCCCAGATGTCAGGTGCCCCCAAATGGGGAGCAAAATTATATGTATAAACAGTAAATATATAAATGCACCTTAGAAAAAAAAAATTTACCCTCAACTAAAAGCAAATACACCAAAGGCTTTTGAGTATAGTGAAGGAAAGAAAAGGGGGATGGCGGGTGGGTAACCCAGACTGCAACAGTGAATACACTCTAACATCTACATTTATGGTAAGTGTACACAACTGTACTATGTTCTTCGTGTTTCACTGCTGCAGTCATTACATTTGGGTAGAATCCCAAAGCTATGGATGGGAGGATGGAACTAAACAGCATTAGGAGCAGCTATAAAGCCCTGCAGTACTGCAGTGGCAAAGCCTGCCCTAGATTTAGAGAAGAGAGGTAAATGATAATGCTTTGTGAACGTATGAACTGAGCTCCAAGTAGCAGCTTCTAGAATGTCTTTGGCAGGGACCCTTCTGAGAAAAGCTGCTGAAGTAGAGGCAGCCCTGGTGGAATGGGATCTGATTCCCCTTGGGCACAGGTTTACCATGGTGCAAGTAGCAGAAACGAATGCAATGGCTTATCCATTTACAAATAGTCTGCTTTGATATAGCCTTCCCCTCTGATCCTGCAGCAAATGCTACCAGTAATTGCTCAGACTTTCTTAGAGATTTTGTCCTGTTTAAATAAAATCTTAGTTGTCTGTGTATATCCAATGAATGCAGAATCCGCTCCCCCTTGTTCTGCGGATTTGGGAAAAACGTTGGCAAGTGAATGGTCTGGTTAAGAGCCACACTGGATACCACCTTAGGCATAAAAGAAGGATTGGCCTGGAGGGCCAACCTGTCCGGGTAGAAAATAATGAAAGGCTCCACTGCCATGAGAGCCTGTAGTTCTGAAACCCTTCTAGCTGAAGTGACTGCCAAAAGAAAGGCTGTCTTCCAAGAAAGAAATTTTATATCCGCAGTAGCTGCTGGTTCAAAAGGAGGCAGGGTGAGTTTTTCCAGCACATAATTGAGGTCCCATGCAGGAGTTGGCGCTCTCCTGGGAGGCCTTAAATTGTTGGCCCCTCTGAGACACTGTTTTAGCAGTGGATGAGAAAAGAGGGGAGGCTCTGTGTTGTAATAAGCCAAGATGGCAGATCCATGAATTTTTATTGAAGAAAAAGATAGGTCCCTGTCAAGCATCTCAGTTAAGTATTGGGCTTTGCTGTGTCTATTCCTTGTGCTTGGTAAAGCACAGAATCTTTTCCATTTATCAGCATAAGATTTTCTAGTGTTAGGCCTTCTGGCTGCCAAAATGACACCCATCACAGGTTTACTGAGAGATGTGGTTTGAATAATTAGTTGATTAGCCATGCTGCACGATTCAGAGTTTGGAGCGGAGTGTGCAGAATTTGATAATTCTGCTGAGACAATAGATGAGGTGTTTGAGGCAAGTACCACGGGGGAAGGTGTGACGTATTCCTTAGAAGTGGGTACCACTGTTGGTGAGGCCAGTCCAGAGCAATTAGAATCATTTTTGGTTTTTCCTGTCTGACTTTCAGTAAGACCTTGGAGGGTAGAGGCAGAGGGGGAAATGCATAGACCGATAGCTTTTTCCAGCTGAAGGATAGAGCATCCACTTTCCATGCTTTTTTGTGATGAGTTCTTGTGCAGAATTTGTCCAACTGATAGTTTTGGGATAAGGCAAATAGATCTATATCTGGGGCTTCCCCATTTCTGTGTTAACATGCTGAAGATTTGTGGATCCAGTTTCCATTCGTGTGGTACATAAGATTTCTGCTTAGGTTGTCTGCCAGAGTATTTTGCTTTCCTGGCAGGAATTGAGCTTGAAGATGTATTTGGTAAGTCAAGGGTGTGTTCCACAAGGCCATGGCTAGTCTGCAAAGGGGTACCCCCCTGTTTGTTTATGTACCACATAACTGTGGTGTTGTCCGTCTTTATCAGTAGTTGTCCTAGATGTAGTAAGTCCTTGAAGGCTGTCGGTGCATTCTGAACAGCTAGCATTTCTTTCTGGTTGATATGTAGATGCATTTGGTTTGGGCTCCCTTTGCCCTGACTGCATCTCCCTGCCAGGTGGGCCCCCCCAAGAATAGTCTGATGTGTCTGTAGTTAGGGTTTGGGTGGCAGGGGGTAGAGTGAATGACAGTCCCTTGCTTTGGTGACATGTCTCTGCCCACCAAAGAAATTCCTGTTGCAGGCAGGGAATGAGAGGAATCATTGTTTCCAGGCTGTGACAATGTTGGCTCCATAAGCTTTTTAGGTACCACTGAAGTTTCCTTATATGCAGTCTCACATATGGAATTAGTAGAATGCAGGATGCCATGAACCCCAAGCATGCAGAATTTGACTTGCAGATAACTGGGTTTTTGCTGCCATTTGTTTGAAGTATATTGTCAATTGTATTTGTTTGTCTGGCGTGAGGTAAGCCATCTGGGGAGTTGAATTCAAGGTTGCACCCAGGAATGTAATTATCTGAGAGGGTACCAGTTGTGATTTCTTTTCATTTATGGTGTACCCTAGGCATGCTAGAAGCCTTTTTACAAATGCCAGATGTTGAAGAAGAGTGTCCTTGTCCTCTGCCTGAATGAGACAATCGTCCAGATAAGGATAAATTTGAATGTTTCTTTGTCTGCAGAATGCAATTACTGGTGCCAGGCACTTTGTAAGACCCTGGTAGCAGTAGATAAGCCAAAAGGCAGTGCAGAGAATTGGTAATGCAAAAAACCTGCTTTGAAGTGGAGGTATCTTCTGCAAGATCCCTTTATTGACATATGCAGGTATTCCTCTAAGTCTAGAGTTACCAACCAGGCAGTCTTGCCTAGCATAGGCAGTAACTTTTGTAAAGTCAGCATTATGAATTTTGGAATGTCCGGGAACGTGTTCAGAATTGATAAGTCCAGTATTGGACGCCGTGACTCGATTTTTCTGGGTACCAGGAAAGGTCTTGAATAAAATCTGTGTCCTTTTTCCTTTGCTGGTACCGGCTGAATAGCCGCCATATCCATGAGGGACATGACTTGTTTGTGGGCCTCTGCCCACTGGTTTTGTGGCAGATCTGTCCATCTGTTTGGAATTGGCAAAGTATGGAAATGAAATCTGTACCACTGGGATACTATGTTTAATAACCACTTGTCCTGGGTAATTAACCGCCAATTTTGAGCATGAAGTGCTAGTTTTCCCCCCTAAGGGGGCTGCCAAAAGATAAGTGCTTGGAGATGGTAGAGGAAAGTCATTGAGACTGCTTACTGTAGGGTTGTGCTTTACCACCTCCAGATTTGGAGGTGGAGGCACTCCATTGCTTTGACCTGTAAGATATCTGGAGCCTTTTGAGTGCCTGGGTTTGCCCTGAGTGGCTCTGTTGGACACAGGAAATAACCAGTGCCTACTGAACCTGGGTGGCTGGACTTGCAAGAAATCTTTTAACAGTTTGCATAGATTTAGCTTTGTATTCCATTTTCTTTAAAACCTGTTCTGCCTTATTACCAAACAGACTATCATGCTGTAAAGGAGCATCCAACAGTTTAGCTTTAACATGATCAGGCAGATTTTGCTCCTTGAGCCAGGCATGCCTTCTTATCACAGATCCAGTTATGGCGGCCCTGCAAGAGGCCTCCAAGGAATCAAAACCACATTGCAAAGTATGCTTTCCAGCCTGTTCTGCGGAATGCAATAAATCCTGTAACTCTGCTTTCCACACAATCAGAAATCATCATTTTCTGTTTCAGTAAGCCCATAACATGCTGTTGATATTTAAGCATATGAAACTGGCAGTTTAAAGCCCTGATTGCCAAGGCTGCAGACGTATAAACCTTCTTACTCCATCTACCCAGCACCCTGGAATCTCTATCACAAATTACAAAAGACATGTTTTTACAGTGGTATACGGCACATCAACAGTTACAGTGGAGAGAACAAACAAAAAAATATTAATTTAAAAATAAAGGTAATTAATAGATTAGTGGTGTACAGCTGAAATTTGGAATATAGGTAGAATACATACATAGTACACAGGTACAGTACATACATTGTAGATTAGCCAGTGTTTGTGAGTAACAGTGAAAACTATTAACAAGTACTCTAGGTTTAGTATGTGTACCTTATCCACTTTCACTAGCCTGGGGAGCAATCATGGCACTGCCAACTTTGCTTGAGATGTTGCCTAATGAGGTTTGTAAAGGAGGCTTTGGATGATGTGTTTTGCATGCTAGTGGGGAGAGAGTTCCATTTTTTAGCCACTGAACTAGTACATAGTGCGTCTCCAAAGCTATTGTAGCGGTTGGTGACTTCTAGTAGTAATTTGCTTGATGATCTAAGAGGCCTTTTGGCTGAGTGATGCACTAGGTTTTTGAGGGCAGGACACTTATTGGGGAGGTAATAGAATGACAGAGGTAGAGCTGATTGTAAGTTAGGAGGTTGGGCAGTTCAAGCCAGTGGAGCTGTCTCAAAGCAGTACAGTGATGAGTTCTATATGAGCAATTTGCAGCATAACGGGCAATTCTGTTATAGCAGGCTTCCATTTTGCTTAGTTCAGTTTTGTTGAGATTAGTCAGAATGGGAGATGCATAGAGTAGGGTGGATAGAAGTTGGGAGTGAGCAATGGCTGATCTTGTGTTGTTGGTAAGAAATGGCTTGATATGGTAGTGATCCCAGTTTGGCATGTACTATTTAATAGTTAAGTTAAGATGACTATCAAATTTTAGGTAGGAGTCTATGGTTATTCCCAATAGCTTAGCCTGTGCCACTGGAGTGATTAGAGTAGCATTTGTGGAGTAGATAGTGAATTGCCTGATATCAGTGTTTTTGTTAGAACTGGTTATAATCATAAGCTGAGTTTTCTTTGGATTGAGGATAAGTTGGGCTTTGGTAAGGTAACGTCAGAGAATGCTAGTTGAGTTGTTTGCAGGAGGGTGGGAATGTTTTGTGCAGCACAGATGAAGGTATTGTCATCTGCATACTGAATGATAGATGCATGCTGTGTGGAGGTATGGAGGTCATTTATGAAGACTGAGAGTAGCAGTGGTCCTAGGATAGAACCCTGTGGGACTCCTATAGTTATGGGCAGCTGAGGAGAGAGAGAATTTTCCCATTTCAGAGCTTGGTACCTGTAAGTTAAGTAGCTTTGGAACCAGGTAAGAGTGGAATTTGATAGGTGATATTGGTTTAGTTTGTTTAGCAGGATTTGGTGTGAGACTGTGTCAAATGCTTTGGATATATCCAAAAAAAGAGTTGACACCTGAAGGCCTTCATTTTTGAGACGGTTTACTGTGTCTGTGAAGCAGAGGAGGGCTGTAGTGGTACTATGGGCAGGTCTGAAACCATGCTGAGTAGATGACAGGATGTTGCTGTCTAGGAGATAGTTTAGCATCTGGGTATGGATGCATTTTTCTAAGATTCTGGCCAGGGGGGAAGAGTAAAGCAATGGGTCTGTAGTTATTAAGTTCAGTGGAGGTCCTGCCTTTATGTATGGGTGTAACAGGATATTTTCCAGAGTTTGGGCACACAGTTTTGAACAATTGATCTATTTATGAGTGGAGATTGGGATAGCAATAGCATCTGCTGTAAGTTTCAAGAAATAGCTGGGGAGTAGGTCGGCTGCTGTTGATGAGGTTTTTAGTTTGGAGAGCATGCTTTTGATTGAAGTGGTGGAAACTGTTTTGAGGGTAAAGCTTGTATTAGTGTTATCTGTGTTGGGGGGGATAGTGAGGAAGGAACTGTCCTGTGATACTAAGGATAGAATTGAGTTCACAAAGTGGGAGTTGAACTGTGTTTCGATAGGAACTTTAGTGTCAGTGGTGGTTGGTTTGGGGGTAGCCTTTTGGGTGGATTTTAGTAGCTGGTTTCCATTTTTCCAAAATTTTTGGAGGTTGTGTTGGTATTTAGTTTGCAATGTTGTGTAGCAGGATTTTTTGTCCAGCCTAATGCATTGTTTTGCATGGTTGTGCAGTTCTTAAAATTTTGCTTACAAGTACAGGGTCATCAGTAATTCGCCACTAAACATCACTGTCTAAAGCCATTTCATATATATACTCATTTACAAATCGGTCTACCATGAATATGCATTTACATGCCTTGACAACTATTTTGCAACTCTTTAGAAGTTTTGTAACACTTTCAAAACAAATGCAACAGAACAAACTGCAAAGCACATTTCACATGGATACTTTCAATAAGTCAATCCTTCCATGTGACAAGCAGAATAATTTGCAAGTTGTAAGGTGGTGGCAGCAGAAAACCTTTTTTTTTTTTGTTTTGTTTTACCTGGAGTCGGAGGAAATAGAGCCACTGACTAGATAAATTTTCTCATCCCAGTTCCTGTCCTCTCCTGGCAGCTGCAGTTCTGCTATGCTGCCAGCCCAACCACCCCTCCTATTCAAAATCCATGTCAATGTTCAAAGTATGGACTTAAAAGTAAACAGACACAGCCTGAGGTGAATTCCAGCAGGATGGCAGTCCTCATGAAGCTGACGTTATCATGCATGCCCTTACACACAATGAGCAACAAATTCGAAAAAAATAAATACAAATTTGGGGGAAAAAAACAGGAATCGAAGGGCCACTTGGGAATCCTGGCACCCCATTATTTTGTCCTCAAAATCGTTATATACAGAGGAATTTGGTACGGTTGAGAGGTATGTTTCATACCAACATTAGAAAGAATTAAAAAAATGAAAATGCATGGGATTCCCTTGCAAAACTATTTTAACATTCTAATAAACAGCTATACAACGCTACCAAACAAAATATGTCGGCAATTTTAAGATAGCTTAAAGAAAACGAGGTTGTAACTAAACAGAGCTGTCCTTAAGTGATTTTTATTATTAAAATAAAAAAAAAACTTGAAATTTACTGTTTTCCACCACATCCTGGTAGTACAACTTTATGAGTTGCAAGAGGCAATAAGAATGAGACAGCAACTGCTAAAAATATTTCTAGGATCAAAACCAAATCCACCTAAAATAAATCTGAGTACTGTCTCTGTGACTGCCTTTAAGCTGTCTGCATGGTAAAAGCTATTAGTTTGAGCTAATCCTCAATGTTCTTACCCCCCCACCCCCACTTCTTCCATGGCCAGTTATATATATTGTGTGGAGAGAGATACACACAGCAATGATGAACTGATTACAAAATGTAAATGTGCCAAGCAAAGCACTGGTATTTTTGGTGAGACAAACTATGAACACATGCACACAAATATTTCAAACACGGGCATTAATGCCCTTCTAGCCTACCAATACACCAAAACACTTGTTCTTATAAGTTTCCAGGCTGTTCTTACAAATAGCTAAATTAGAACTTGCTTTAATGTAATTTGGTAGTCTGTTCCATGCATCAGCTGCTCTCTCAGAAAACCAGTTAGTACATTTCTGTTTTACATTATGTTGTCTGATGATTCTTTAGTACTTTGATAACCCCAAACATTCCCAGAGATGGTCGTCTCTAAATGCTCTATATAACTGACTAAGATCTCCTCTTATATAACTATTAGACACACTGTACAAACTGAAATTTTAGTCTTCGATAACAACAGATTTCTACATCCATGGATGCCCTTGGTATAGTTATGCTGTACTCTTTCCAGTTTACTCATGCTTGCTTTCTTATAAGGTTTCCATACTGTTATTCCATACTCAAGTTTGGGTCTAGACTTTATAAATCTTTTTTTATACAACCTATAATTTTATAACTATCATTAACCATCTTAACACTCTGAAGAGGCTATTTACTATGTTTAGAATAGCAGAAATGAAAGGCACAGGAAAGCCATTGGGGTATAATGGCCAAGAGATGAACTAACTGAATTGTACTATATGCCAGAACTGAACAATTCACACATCTCTGGAGAACTAGGGATGAACCACTTGAGATAGATAATATTTTCTGCTATGGCATCAAAAAGAAAATCTTTTCCATTTGGATAAATAAGATTCCCTGGTAGCAGGTTTCCTTGCTTCCTTTAGTACTAGCTCCATGACCTCACAAAAAAAGAGCCTAAAAAGGATCAAAAGTCTACTATTCATACAGTCAGTCTGAGACTCTGATTACTGGGATGAATTAGAAATATGTTGTCCTGTGTGAGCAAGTTTACTCTGCGAGGAAATTTTCGGTAATTACCCCTAGCTAGCTGTATGCCTGAGCCAAAAGGAAGTCACTGGTAATATTCTTGCTAACCCTTTCTAATCTTTTGAAGAACTTTAGAAATGAAGTGGGGAGGCATAAAGAAAAATTACCCCGTCCACGGGACTGAGAAGGCATCCATTTCACAGACCTCTCTGCAAGCTATTCTGAAACAGATCTTTTTCAGCTGTCTGTTCAGATAAGAGGAAAAACAGATCTACTTGGGAGATTCCCTAGTGGTGGATTATCTGGGGGAAGACCTCCATATACAACATTCACTTGTGACAGTCTAGCCTGGAATTCCTCCATCTGCTATGTTCTGTGCTGTAGGAATGTAGATTGAAGAAATTAGTTGTGCTGAAGTGCTTTGTCCAAGGCAATTATGGCCAGTTTGCAAATGAGGTATGATCTTGTCCTCGCGGTTTATGCATCATGACAGTGACATTTATCACTCCCCACCAAATGAGTCCTTGGAGACCAAAGGTGTCTCAGATCTTTCAGGGCATGTATCAGTCTCCCATTTCTTTCATGCTTGTGGTTCCCGGATCCCCTATACTTTGTCTACCTGTGAAACAGCACTCCAAGCAGTCCAAGGCTTCTGTGTCCACTACCTGACAAGGGAGGAGAGAAAGGGACTCTTACATGCAAAGGACTTGCTTGGTCCACCATTGGAGTTTTCTTTCAAAGTTGAGAACTAGAATTTGGAAAGTCCGTGTTGTGGCTCAAACACTTTTGAGTAACCACTGGCTCTTTCTCATATAAAAGTCTTGTGGATAGACATTATCTGATGAGAAAGGTTGGGAAAAGCTGACAAGTTTACATTTTTTTTCTGGAGAAAGAAACAGTCATCAGGGAGATGCTTGGAAGACATCTCCTAGAAAGTACACTGATCTGGAACTAACAATAACATTTTTAGATTTAGACTGAAACCTGAACTGCTGAAAAGAATCGCAGCAAACTGTAACGCTGACAGTGTGAATACAGGATGAGACTGACATCAGGCAATCAGATAAGGGGATATTGTACATGCCTTCAAGCCTGCAATGAGACATCACTGGTACAAGGCTTTTGCTAAACATACATTAAGGGCAGAAGAAAGACCAAAGGCAAAACTGATACTTCAATCACACGGCAAATAACCTTAAAAAAGACCTGTGCTCTTTTGAATGGAAAGATGCAAACAAACATCTTTTAGGTCTAAGGTGTCTAAAAACACTTCAGGGGAAAAAGGATAGTGAAACTGAAGTCAACATTTTGAATTTTGGGATGAGCAGAAAATTGCAACTTGGATGCATCTAGAATGGGCCTCAAAATTCCTCATTTCCTATGAACCAGGAAGAGACCTGTGTAAAAGTCTCATCCACAGTACCCTGAAGGGACTGGCTCTATGACCACCAGACAATGTAATGACAATGATTTGAAAAGAGATGAAGCTGGTCTTTTGGAGGCAGAGGAATCACTGGTATAATGGGAGGGGAAAGTTCACAACAGTTTGTATACATACTTGTTGATGTTTAAGACCCAAGAGTCTGCGGTTATTGACTGCCATGCAGGAAGGCATACAGAAAGGTTATCTAAAACTTTTAAAGGAAGGCCAGGGGATCAAGGACAGACTTTTTTCCTTGGGAGGTAAATCCTTGGGACCCATTTGATTTCTGACAATTTTCTTTTTAAACTGTTCTTGCCTAATTTTTTGCTGTCCATATTTGAAAAACTAACGAGAAAGCGGGCCTGGATTGATGACCACTCATTTCACATACTCCACATTAGCCCATCCAGTAGGATTGATTTCTATGAATGAACTGCTGCAAAGGTTGACAATGAGAAAAGTATACATTAAATTCAGCAATGCTCTACATGCAAGTGCATAGGATGGGCTTTAGTTAGCTGCTATACATGCGGAACAAATACAGCATGTAACCAGAAGCAGTGGTGAGCATTGGAGAGAGAGAAGTCAAAAGTTGTGTGCAGCAGTGGCAAACAGTGATTGCCTTAATACTGTCCAGCATTATTCATGTCAGGAACCATGGTGAGGTTAAAGGACAGCATTCTGTTCACCAATGACATCAAAAGAGATGACATGGTAAAGCGCTGTTGAGCCAGCCGTGAACACAGGTAAGGATTATAGGCTGGATAGCTACATCCAAAACTTGTACTCAACATCAAAGTGTGGGATTGTGCACTTTCATGAGGGACTAAAAGGATAGCATTCCAGGAAGATTACTCTTATGAAAAACAGAGGAAAGAAACCTGGGTGCCGAATTTGCCTTTATGATAAATCTCTCACTGTAGTGAGAGGATAGTGGCAAATGGAAAAAAAATGTAATTACCATAACTTGGCAACTGTGCAATCCAGTGTCACTATTCATCACCGATGGGGTCTAGGATCTGAGCTGGCAACTTCTCAGACAGATCAAGAGCTCAAGCTCTTCCCCTTCCCATAACCCCTTACTACCTTCTAACCCTCAGATAGAGATTGCTAAATTAGCTGAAAAGCAGAAACAAACATCTGCAGTGGAAGACAAAGCTTCCCACCAGATGCAAACCACTTCAGCCTCACCAGACCCCCCCCCCCAGAAGGAAAGGGTGAAGGAGGGTGGGAATGTGATGAATGACACTGGATAACACAGATGCCAAGTTATGTTAAGTATACAACTCTACCTGATGCTCTCAGTGTCATTATTCATCACAGATGGGTCAGAGAACCAAGACACTAGGAACCCTGGGTGGCCTCAAGGAAGGATATGCCAGAGCACAGAGGAACCAAAGGAAGCTCTGTCCCTAGGCACCAAGTCCAATTTGTAGTGGGAAATGAAAATATGTGGATTAGACCAAGTCGCAGCAGCACAAAGCTCATGAATGGAAAGTCTAGCCATGGTAGCCGATGAGGTAGCAACAGACCTAATGGAGTGGGACTTAAACTGGTCTGGAAAGTTCTAAATGACAACTAGTATAAATTAAGGAAATACAACCAGCAATCCACCTGGAGATAGTCACTTTGGAAACAGCCTGGCCCTTTCTGTTCTGGGAGAAAGCCACAATGAGTTGGTCTGACTTTCTAAATTCCTCAGTCCTTTTTAAATAAAAGTGCAATTGTCTGTGGACACGTAAGCAATACAAAATATACTCTCCTTTATTAGAATAATTAGGGAAAAAGACCAGTAGTTGAATCTACTGATTGAGATTTGCTTCAAAAGTCACTTTGGGAAGAAAGGGGTTGGGAGGGTGGCCCAATGGTTAAGGTGTTTGCCTTACAAACACAAGGTGCAGGATTTGAGTCTCACAAGGGATAATTGGCTAGGCTTAAAATGTCTCGCAAGGGCAGTTAGCCTGGTACTAACCTATGAACCTATGAAAGGAAGGATTTGTTTTAAGGGACACACCATCAGTATGAAAGATCATGAAAAGGGGCTTAATGCACAAAGCCTGTAGTTCCGAGACCCTTTTAGCAGAAGTAATGGCTACAAAAAAGGCAGTCTTCCAGGACATGAATTTAAATATCACATGAACTAGCAGGTTCAAAAGGTTTTTGCACCAGAGACTTCAACACCAAAGTCAAATCCCATGAGGATGATGGATCTTTAATAGTTCTAAGAAAAACTCCTTTCAAAAAGGCTTTACACAATTTGGAAGAAAAGGTAGGCTCATCGTTGACATGGAAATTGGAGAGGGCAATCAACTGGATCTTAATGGTAGAAAAACTCACCCCATCCTGAAAAAGGGAAGATAAGAGCAAAATATCAGGAGTAAGGGCTGAAAAGGGACTGAGATTCCATTGTCGGGTCCAAATGGAAAACCTTTTCCACTTACTGGAATACACCTTTTTTTGTAGATGGCTTTCTTGAAGTCAAAATAATACTCCTCGCTGGGGAACGAAGCCTGGACTGGGAAAGGATTTCTAAACTGGAGAAATCATGCAGTCAATTTAAGGGTCCAGAGACTGGGAAGTGAAGCCACCAGGGATGGGAGAGGAAATCCATAATGGGATCTTGTATCCAAGGTGGATGCTTCAGATGAGACCCGATAATGGAGAACCACAATGATGACACCAGAAAAGGGCAATGAGGATGAGAGCACTCTTCAGGTGATGAGGTTTCTGGAAGACTTCGTATTAGGGAATGGGGGGGTAAGCAGAGAGGACACTCTAGGACCAATCATGAACAAGAGCATCCCTGGGGGACTCTCCGGATGGGGAAAGCAGGGCAAAGTATCTTCCGCAGTTGTGGTTGACTGGTGAAGCAAAAAGGTTGCAGCATGGTTGACCCCAATAATGAAAGAGCTGCCTTGCCACTTGATGGATTCTGGGACCACTCGTGAGCACTCAAAATGGACCTGCTGAGTTTGTCAGCCAGCACGTTGGAACTCCCAGGTATACGAGTTGCAAGAAGAAAGCACCTGGAAAACATCTCCCATTTCCACACTCTCCTGGCCTCTCTGCACAAAGGACAAGACCCATCTTCCCCTTGTTTGCTGAGGTACCAGACTACAGCCACTTTTGTCCATCCGAACTACTATGGTCCCCAGAGGGAGGCAGTCTTGAAAGGCTTGCAATGATTAAAAGACTGCACTCATCTCCAGGATGTTTTTGTGCAAATTTGTACACTATAGGGGACCAAGTACCCTGAACTGTACCTGAAAATGCCCCAACCCCACCCCAACAGGGAGGCATCTGTGGTCACTGCAGACTTGGGCAGGGTAAGACAAAAGAGCCTGCCTAGAAAACGTTCCTGAGACTAAAGCCACCAAATAACTATTTCTGCATACCAGCATCAAGTTTATTGTCATGGACATGGGCTGAGACAGAATGGACCACTGGACTGCCATGGTCCATTGGAGAACTCGCATATATCTAGCAAGTGGCACCAACTGAATGGTAGCTGCCATGGAGCCTAGTGCTTTGAGAATCAAATGAACATGTGGAACTGATAGATTCAGCAGAAGAGAAATTTGATCTTAAATCAACTAGACCCTGTGAGCAGGCAGTGCTGCTGTCTCTGATAGTGCATCCAGCAGAACTCCAGGTTCTGGCTTGGAACTCCAATGAACTCCACGTTCTGGCTTGGAACTAGATTTGACCTGGGCAGGTTCACTGTGATACCCAGATGTTGGAAACGCCTGAGGACATACCTGGTTGCCAGTGTTAGTCGATGCCTCATGGGAGCCGTGAGAAGCCAATCATCGAGGTACGGAAAAATCTAAAAACCATGCAGCCTAAGATGAGCTGCCACCACTGCCATGTATTTGGTAAACACCCGGGGGGCTGTGGTGAGTCCAAAGGGCAGGGCTCTGAAGTGGTAATGATTGGGCCATAGCCAAATGCAAAAGTGTCTCCTGGAGCATCTGTTGATCTTAATGTGATAGTACGCATCCTTGAGATCCATTGAGCACATGCAATCATCCTTGCACGAGAGGCAGAATGGACACACAGTGACAATCCGGAACTTGGACTTCTTGACAGAAAGGTTTAGCTCACTGAGGTCCAGAATCAGATGCAGAACCCTGGTCTTTTTTGGCACCAAAAAGAAATGACAGTAAGTTCCAGTCCCTCATTCTCCTGTCAGGACCTCGTGAATGGCTCTTTTTTGAAGGGTGTCTTGCATCACAAGAGAGGTCAAATCCCCTTTGGCGGGATGGTATGTCTAGGAGAGATCTCTGAAATGCAGGGGACTGGAAGAAAGCAATAAGTAACCCATGGATTTCTAGCACCCAATGATCAGAAGTGACACTTGTCCAGGTTAGAGAGTGAAGGGAAAGCTGACCCTCTGACTGCCTCCAGTGCAGGACAGTCGAGCAGCGCATTAGGAGTGCTGAAAGGGCTTCTCACTGCTCTCAGGAGCCCTGATTTTGTGGACCAACTCTGTCCCTGGGGTGGCATCTACCACTGAATCCCCCTGCCCCTGGCCAGTGGAAGAAGATTCCTGGGAAGTGTCCTTAAAGGAAGACAGAGTCCTCCTGAACCAAAGCTTCTTACTTCACCTCTGGGTCTTAGCAAAGGACCTCTGGAAAGGAGAAAACTTGATCCCTACCATGGAGAGAGTCTTCCCTTCCTGCTCATTGCAGGTTACGGTCTCTAACAGATGGTCCAAACAAAGTAAAACCATCAAAGGGGCATTAGTGAAGGATGCCTTAAAGGGTTTTACAAACCCGCAAAGGCAAAGCCAGGCATGCTACCTGATAGAGGCGGCTGTGCCTGCCGCATGAGAGGTGGCCATCACAGCACTGGACATCAACCTCAAGGAGGCATTCACCAAGGAAGTAAAAGTGCACAGCCTCAGAGAGACTTGCTTGAAGCTCTATGGAGGTAAGGACTCAGACGGAAGTACTACGCTCCAAAACCAGATCCCTCTGAAGCCGGGTAAAATGAGGCAAGTAATTGGTTGCATTCATGCTGAAGGTAGCTGAGGCAAATACAGGCTTTCCAAAATGCTCAATCACTTGGGACTCCCTGTTCGGGAGATGGACTGGGGAGCTCTGCTCAGCTAGCCCCTTCTTGGTAGCAGTGGCAACTACAATGGCATTGACAGGGACCCCCTTTGCTCCAAAACGACCTATCCTTAGGGGGACTGAGGAATTCATCAGCTTTCTTGGGCACTGGTTCCGTGTCCAGCTCCTTCCAGGCCCTGGTAGCAAGGAGGTCCACATGCTAGTCAGCAGGAGTGGAAACCCAGGTAGTACATGGACCCTTCACAAATGCCTTCAGAAATGTGGACTCCTCCAGAGGCAGGGGTTACGGAAGACCATTCCCCTCTGTTTGAGAACGTCAAGGATGTCCTTGGACACCTCGGGCAGATGTCTGGGGGACCCATCTCCCTCCTCAAAATCCGTGTCTTTAGTGAGGAACTCCCCCTAGAGGAGTCCTAGTGCCTCCTCTTACACGTTCTCTTCCAAAGGGGCTCCTCTACTGTTTGATCAGGGGAGGACGCAGAAGAGATGGGTACTCCAAGCGGTGCAGTGCCCATCTACAGGCGCTCGCGAGAGGGCTGACCCTGGATGGATAAGGCCTCAGCACCAAATCCTGGGAAAGGCTGGGGAGGAACTTGAGAGGAAGGAGAGAACTCCCAAACTGGAAAATGTCTTCTCTACTGCTGGGAAGGCCAACGGACTGGATGAAGCCCCCTCCCATCCCCCAGGGCCAGGAGATGAGACACTGATGCACTGCAGAGGTCCCCAGCTGATGTCAGCCCAGAGATGTCCAGTGCCGAAGCTCCCAAGTGAATGGAGAGGCCAAATAATCCAGACCTGAACCAAACCTCAGGGAACCAGCACCTACCCCTCAGCGATGAGGCCCACTCTGGTCTGAGGGGCTGTGGAACATAGATGGCTAGGTACCCTGAAGGTGTAAAAAAGGGGGGATACCCGACGGCCTCTCACCATGAACCTTTGGGTCCAGACATTTGAAAACCTATGGGATTGGAAGAAGAGAGTGGAGAACTGTGGATGGGGAGGGTCCCCTAGCCATACGGGCTGCGGACAGCAGCAGGCCCAACTCGATTTGGGCTTTGAGGAAAATCCTCATCACCCTATCCATCACTGAGGGAAGGAGACTTCTGGATCTGGACAAGAATGAAGAATGACCTGATCGAGCTGGAAATCTGGCCTTAGATCCCAAAGTTTTAAGTCTGCGAGAAGGAGATTGGCTCTAACATCTCGGATCCATCCTCCTGGAGGATCGAGCAGGGGAGCCCTCTATGACAATATGATCTTACATTTGCCAGATCAGACTACTTTATAGGATCCAAAGACTTAGGAGCTGTACTGGATGGATCCAACAAACTGGTAGGATCTGGGAACAGCCTAACTATACTCGGATCCGAAGGCCTCTGATCAGATTAACCTTGGATCAAAGAGCATGATCCGAAGACCTGAGAAATACAGATCTCAGATCCAATGCCAGACAGGCTGGACTCTGATCCAGGGATCTGCAATCCGGGAGACTCTGCTTTTTGGCAGCAAAGAAGAGAACACCCCAGGGGTAGGATGACGGGTCTCTTCCTCAGTATCTGAGAGGGCTTGGAAATGGAGTCAGAGGACAGTGGGAAACCCTGGGCCAAGCCTTTAAACAGCAACTTGTTGCAGCGCTCAACACGGCCCTGGGGTTAAATGGAGCACAAATACAGCATTTAACCTCCAGGTGTGCAGACCCTAAACAGTAGAAACACTCCTCAGAGCACAGCATCTTCCGACCACGAGGAGTGCCTTTTAAAACCGGAAGGCTTTTCAGCCATCCAACCTCCAATAACCACACACAATGAACAGGAAAGGGAAGAAGACTTGTTTCCCCCTAAGAGAAAAGACCAGCTGTAAGAAAAAGACCAACTGTAAGAAAAAGGCAAGAAGCGCCATGCACTGGGGGGGGGGGGGGTCTACCTACACCAAAAACTAGGTTCTAACAGGGAGGGGAAGAACTAAATTTAATAATAGTAAAAAGACAATAACAATACCCTAAAAAGGAAGAGTGTGAGGAAAAGAAGCCAAGAAAAGAGCACTTATCCCTTAATTCCTGTGCTGGAGCACATCTGCAGAGATTCAGAGGCAAACGAGAACCGGGGATTAGAAGGTAGGAAGGGACTGTGGGAATGGGAGGAGCTTGAGCTCTGGAACTGTCTGAGATGCTGCTAGCTTGCTTCTGATGTTGGATCCTAGACCCATGGGTGATGAATAATGACACGCATAGCATTAGATCAAAATGATGATGTGTACTGCCAATGTTGTGGACTACAAATGGGCGGATGTCATCTACTTCCAGGGATCTGATAAGGTTTTACAATATTCTACTCAGTTCCAGAAGCCAAATTAGAATGGCAGTAAGGGAAAAATGAGAGGCAGACTCCTTGTGTTCTCAATCTGCCACTGAAAGTCCAAACTAGAGACTAGAGAGAGCAGGAAGCTATAATATGAATACAGTACATCATCATAGGTAGTAGATCATATAAAAAAACAAGAAGAAAGTGAAAAGATGGGCCATATCACTACTGAGGAGTTCAGAGGTGCCAGGAAAAGATTTAAGAAAAACAATCGAAAGAAATGTTAATAAAAGCAGCAACAGATGCTGTTTTAAGGGAAAATAAAGATGTACAGTTGGTTCCATGTGACACAGCAAAAGCATTTGATTCAGTAAGCCAAGCAGCAATGTGAGAAATTTTAGGGGATTACGGGTTTGGGTAAAATAAAAAATATTAAAGTGTTATGAGATGTTTTGTGTGAAAGTTATGGTAAATGGTCAGTTAAAGAAAAAAGTTGAAAAAGAAGTGGGCCACGGATGTAAAATGAGGTAATAGTTGGCCAAGAGAAAATACATCAGGAAATCTGAGTAGTTTTTTTGTTTCCTTTCATGCAGGGAAATTGGGTTTGGTGGCTTCTAAGCAGTCTATCTCCTTCTGGATATCTAATGCAGTTTCTTTTTGTTATTCTTTTCATGGCGCGCAGCTTTCCTTTCCTTTTCAGTTAGTGCTCATTCTACCATGAAAGTAGCCTCTTCTGGTGCTTTTTTCAGTGGTCTGGATACTAGATCCTTCTTGGAAGCTGTTACTTAGTCTTTTGTTGACATTTTCAACAAACATTACACATCGGATATCATTTCTAAGAAAGAAAATCTCTTCCATTTAGTCACATATGATATTCTAAGTAGCGAGTTTTCTGGTCTTCTGCAAAACTCTAATTTCATCCTCAGAAAAATTGGTGCCCAAAAGGAATGAAAACCCCATCACCCAAAGTGTCAATTAAAAGGTAGACAAGTGAGGGTGAATGAAAAATCCCTTGCCTTGTGTGAGATGATCTATCCTGCAAGATAACTTGTGATTACCCCTGGCCAGATAAAATAGAAGGGGGAACCAGTCACCATCAAGATTATGGGCATGTGCTACATGATCTTCTGCAGGACCGTTGGGAGTACAGGAAGATGGGGATAGGCATACATAAACACCCCATTCCATGAAAAAGGCATGTCATCCACTTTACACTTCAGATGACTTGGCACTCTGGAACAGAACTGGTGAAGTTGTCTGTTCAGAGAACAGGCACAGAGATCTACCAGAGTACTCCACTGAAGTACTATATTCAGAAACACCTTCCTGTGAAGCATTCACTAGTGGATATTTGTCCTGGACCAGCTTAGTGTGCGCCACCAGACTGTGCTCTGAAGGAATGTAGATCACTTGAAGAACCAAGAGATGGTAGACTACAAAATCCCAAGTACGAAGAGGCAGACTGCAAAGAAGGTAAGATTTTATGCCCCCTCGCTTGATGTACCACTTCTGTGGCATTGTGTATAAAAACCTGGAATGCAAAGGGAGTGAAAAGTCCAGAGAGCTAGAAGTATAGACCTCATTTTTTTGATGTCGATATGGTCAGCCAGTTGCTGATGGGTACCAAGGCCCTGGAAATTTAGGTTATGAGAGGAGGTTACACAACAGTGACAGCAAGCTTCCATGTAGGGCTCTTGAGTAGGTAGAGGAACCTAAAAGGCATACCTGGATTCAAAGACTTTCAAGCCATAACAAACATTTTGGATAATGTTAAGTACCAAAGTGTCTGGGGTTATCTGATGCCAAACAGGAAAGAGTCAGCCAACTTGAGGGACAGATGAATCTGGCAGAGGGCTAAGAGAGGCTGAATGCAAAACAGAAGCAGATTTGTCAAGGAAAGGCGGCTTTTCACTCAAACACCGTAGGAAGGATGGTGTGAAAAAAACTCCAGAAGCCCTCTTGTCCCCAAGATGACTGTTTAGGCTGCTTATGAAGGAAAGATGGCTCAGAAGGATAAGTTTTCAAACTTGGGTATGGGAGAGAGAAAGATTTGTTTTGAGTCCTGCATAAATTTAGAGTCATCATGAAAGGTCTTAAATAATTCAGCCGAAGTGCAAGTGAGATTCTGGTTGCCTAAGGAAGAAAACAAAAATTTGGCTTTGAAGTCTTCAGGTAGAACCTGAAGGTGTAAACAAGAATACCTTCTCATAACAGATCCAGATGCAGATACCTGGAAGAGGCACCCGCAGCATCATAGTCACATTTAATATAATGACAACCCACCTTAGAAGCAGTGCTCAAACTGGTTATCCTCTGAGTCAAGCAAGTCAGCCAGAATGTTTTCAAGCTGAGAAACAGTCAGGACATACCTAATAATATGGGTCTGGTAATTAATAGACCTGAAGGCTAAAATAGCAGAGGTATGCACTTTTTTTTTTTTAACCATACCCATCCATCACACACTAGCCCTTATTAGAAGGTAACAACTAAGAAAATAAAAACTAGGATGGTTTTATCAGTGGCTACACAAATAACAGTAATTTCAGAGGAAGGGCTTTTATATAAAAATGTTCAGGAACTTTACAAAACCTGTCTGGTTTCTTAGCGGCAGACGTTTGAGAGTCAGGGGCCTGAGAAACTGCAGTGTAAAGTACCCAGTTTGGCAACCAGCAGTGCAGGGACTGCGGAAGGGTGAGGAGAATCTATTTGCAAGAATTCATAGTATCTTTTTGGAACATTAGAAACATGGAACAGTCCCACTTAAGAGTTCTATCATATGGACAACTGTATACCCTTAAGACAATTCCTCCACAGGAGATTCAGAAGTAACTGAATCCTATTCCTCAGAACCACGACAAGGGGAGACAGGATCTGAGAGAAGTCAAAGATTCCTTAACCAAAGTCTAGCACTTCAGAGGAATCAACAGTCCCTAGAACATTTGGAAGGAGAGAAAGACCAAGTAGAAAAAGTAGGAAGGGATTATCCTTCAGGAGATCAAGAGCCATAACAGCATCAAAAAGCCACAGAGTAAAATAATACCATTCTGTGTGAGCAACCTTAGCCACAGCGGCAACACATTTAGTTTTCTACTTGGTTTTTAAAAGGAACATCACATTAAACAAAAGGTGGTAA